>NC_083414.1:38567020-38868449 GCF_020745735.1 Hemiscyllium ocellatum
ACAAGTAACAAAGTTGATAGAGAATTTTCCATTTCTTGGATGATATTCTCTAATTCATTGGTGCAAAGTGTGCTATTGAAGGATCACGCTCAACTCAATTATCTACCTACCCAGAAGACATCTCTAAATCTTAATTGTTTCTAACATAAAATACCAACTTCCTCCTATGCGGCATCATACTTAGCAAGGAAAGGGCAATATTCTGACTGACAAATTTTCTTTATTTATCATTTCTGGTACTTTGAAAAACATTTACTTAATGGATTGATATTATTATCATTCACATCATAAGCAAATGAAATGTAGAATTTAATGACATGATGCATACATTCATTAAAATAGTATTTCAAAAACACCATTAGAAATGAGAAGTTAAAGATGCAAGAAACAGCCACATGCTTGGAAACAAATGAAGCTGAACACAAATTCTCTGAGGAAAGCTGATGAAACATTAACATTAAGTATGATAGAATGAGAGGGGGGTAGAACACCAGGACAGGCAGAAATACTGAACTCTAGTTAACCCTGTTTTCTATGAACTACAACATTAATAAATTTAATTTTGTGCTAACATTCTGTATGAATGTTATTCTGAAGGGAGAATTGTTGTCCACCACATAAATCGTCTGGGTTTGACACCAAATGAAATACAACTTTATTACAAAAACTCACACACCTCCATGGGGTGAATTGTGCATGTAGCTACACAGTTCAAGTACGATATTCTGTGTAAATGAACACAATTTGATTCACTTTTCTTTTGATGTACCCCCAATCGGCTGATTGTCAAGTTGCACTGATGCAATAATATTATGATAACATTAGACAGGCGCTGAGACTACTCTTAATAGCAGTCATTAGTAATGAGAATAAACAAAAAAAATTATGTAAAGTAAGAGAATTAAAATGAAACAAGGCAATGAAGATTCCCAGTACAGCTGAGAAATCATCCACAACATAAGCATGATTATTAGTATGTTACTACAAGTTAACACCATCCAGCTTATGAACCATTTTACTTTTGTATCTGAAAAGAGTTGAACCAACCGAATCACTTCACATTGTGCATTGTGGGTACGTCCAGAACTAGGGGTCACAGTATCAGGATTTGGAGTAGGCCATTTAGGAAGGGATTGAGGAGCTATTTCTTCATCCAAAGAGTGGTCAGCCTATGGAATTCATTACCACAGAAAGTAGTTGATGCCAAACATTGAATGTATTCAACAGCTGGCTAGAGAAAGCACTTGAGGCAAATGGGATCAAAGGTTATGGGAGAAAGCAGGATTAGGCTTTTGATTTGGATGATCAGCCATGATCGTGATGAGATATAAGGACAACCTTTGCAGATGACCTGTATGCATATGCTAGCACAAAGAGAAGAATATGCCAAAGAGTAATATGTCATGGTACAACACTGTTTGATTTCACTTGGAACTCAGAGTTCCAATGCTACCTGATTATTGCTGACCTCATCCGTCATGTTGTCATGCAAAGAGGAAATTACATTATGCAGCTGTGACTACAGCCAATTTTGTACAGCAGCTTAAATAGACTGCCTCTGCCCATATGGTCAAAGCCTTGATACAGGTGATACGTATATATATATATATATATATATATATATAGGCTTCCCTTGGTCATGGCATTTCTCTTGCAACTATAGGACCGAGACAATAATATCAAGTGTACATCTTCCAGTTCTGACTCTGCACTGCATTGCGTATCACAGCAGATATGCATTGTATATTTAAGGGACAAACTCATGATGACATTAACATATGTGACCAATGGTATAAAGGTCTTAGTGGAGCTCTTGTGACATAGTGGTAGTGTCCCTATGTCTGGATCAGGAGGACTAGGTTGAAGTCCCATCTGCTCTAGAGGCCTGTAAAATCATCCCTAAGCAGGTTGATTCGAAAATAAAGATCTCAGTCTTCAACTGACTGAGCTCTGTGCCATTCTGACTGTGTCACATGTGTAACAAATAAAGTTATCACTTACGTGACCAACGTCATTTGGTTTTCTGCCAGAATTAGAATATGGTTTTCTCTTCATGACTCTTTTCATTGGATCATAGGAGTAAAGTGAATTTGAGTCAAAGTTCCAAATGTAGTATATAATGCCCTCATGAATGTGAAGATTTCTAACTGTAATTCTTCTCTCGGTATTAGTATTAAGCCCAGGCATAGCAATGTCTTCCACCCACACATCTTCAACTACATAACTATTTTTCTCAGCTGATTTTGTTTTCTCCAAGCTGACATCTTGAAGAGCCCATGCAGTCCAATAATTGCCCAGACACTATCTTCCTTCAGTTTCTGAGCTTCAGGATTCTCTTGGCCAAGTCTACTTTTGAATATGCCTGCACAATCCTCAAGGATCCTGTGGCTCTGTACCAATTCCAGCAATTCACAGGCAGTTTCCACAGTTCCAGCAGTGCCAGAGCTTTATAGAGGGTGTTGCTAGGACATCAGAGGGCTCACAAAGGAAGCCTAATGGATGCAATATCCCAGTTTACTCAGGGACTTTAAGCAAGGTTCTTTTCCACTTAAGAGAGGGGGTTTATAGGGGTGAGTTTTAAAGGCCATGTAGTGAGGAAGGGGGTTACTATTTTCTTAGGAGTACCCTCCACAGATGGTACCCCTTACCTTCTTGCTTAGTTCTGTCTGCCAGTCTATGCCAAAACTCAGCAGATCTGGCAGAATCTGTGGAGAGAGAAACAGAGTTAACATCTTAAGAACTGAATCCTAACTTCTGAAGAAGTCATACCAAGCTCAAAACATTAACTCTGTTTCTCCAGATCTGCCAGATCTGTTTTATAGCATGAGAAGGGTAATATTGGGGTCAACTGAACTTTTAATAAATCGATCCTTTAACATTTATTTACATATGGTTGAATGGCTGCCAATTCTACAGTCCATCCACACTCTGCTCATTCCATATAAGGGAGCTGAGCTTGGGAGTGGGTCTGAAGATGGAGAATTAACCTCCCAATATATGCCACCCACCATAAAACACCAGGCAGGGACTGTAATATCATTGATGTAAATTTTGCCTTCAGCAAGTTATCTTTATCTGATGAAGGAATGTTTATGCTATCACTGTAATATAAGAAACTAGATGTGGATAACATAGTATTGAAAGAACCAGCAGACATTTATTACAGTTGAACATTTGTTATATGCACAGACGTGTATCTGGGCTCATACGACATTATGCAGCTACATCAGAACATCATGCTTCTTGTAGCATGTCACTTCAATTTAAGTAAGATGGTGTCTTAGATATTTATATCCACGGATCACATGCTATTCTACAATGATGAACCTATGTATACATCTCTTAAAAGGTATTTTGACATATTATTTATCTTACAAATTATATTGATTTACTGAATGTGATATATCACACAACAGGTATCTGACTAAAAGTGTTTATTTTGTGATAGCTTTTAGTATTATGAATCAGTTTTAAGTTATCATTTAAAATACCTCAAGAAACATATTTTGAAGCAATCCTACAAATAAATTACATTGTAAACCCTACTTAGTTGCATTGACTGATTACAGATTTTATGTTCAGCATTGTGCAACTTATTCTTAAATAAAAACTTGAAGGAGAAACAAAACACTTCTAAAGACAGACATACTTTTTAGTGACATATGCATCCAGATTACTTGTTATGGCTTGAAACCCCTAGCCCAGTTGCTTAACCTCCAAGTGGGAGTGCCATTTGATTCTCAAAATGGTAGGACCTTAAAATCAAGTTGAGTAAAATGGATGCCTAAGAATCCAAATGAAGATTATGCAGTACACATTCATTCTGCATCGCTCGTGTACTATCCACAATATTAATCAGGGCTCTGACTTCAGTATCTAGTGTTCATGTTTGTAACAGACACAAACCACTTTACTGTGAGGAAATGGTGCATAACATTTGTTGGAATGATACTTTGAAAATACTTAAGTCATCCTGGCCACTGGCAAGTGGTCAATATTCTCTGGTACTGGGCAGCCAAAATGAAAGGTCCTTAGATGGCTCACAGGAGGGTGCTGCCTTAAAGATAAACTACTTTATTTCATTCCAGGTTCTGGCTGGCTTATGAGTCAAAGGATTTTGTGATTCCCAGGACTGGCAAACTGTCTCTGGAACCACATCTGTTCCCTGTAGTTCACTGATAATAAATAAATGAGTTGGCCACCCAATTTCCCATGGTCCTCCCCGGCCACCTCAAGAGATAGCAGCGTGCACATCACCGGGATGATGTGTTCATTTGGTTGCAATGTAGTATAATTGGTTTATCAGCATAATATGTAAATGAGCCAATGCATTTGCCATCACAGGAATGAGGAAATGTCATTTGACATAATCACGCTCCCTTACTGTCTGAAAGCAAGTTGAGTTCCATGTTAGATGTTGTTACTGTTTGTTATTTTGTAAATAAAAGTTATGTGTTTCACCCAATCTTAGCAAACTCCATACATAGGTGTTCATTGATAACACAAGACCAAGAATAGTTTATATTATTTTTAATCAACCTGCTCGAAACATGTGATGACATAATTCCAGGACAGGTGGGACTTGAGAGACAATTGTGAGACAACAGTGTTTCAGACTTCTACTTATGTGGGATCCTATGGTATACTTGAGTACTGAGGAGTCAGGCTGCCATACTTCGGTAAATTTAACAGCTCGAAGTAATGTTATGCCCTTATCAGCAGGCACAATAAAAATTTTAAGATATATAATCACTGCCCCCACTGTATCATGAAAGGGAAAGTGTATTTTATACAGTTTCAACAATGTGACTAAGTGGTACGTGACATCAGTTTTCTTACTTGGAATTCTACAGCTCAGCAATGATTTCTGTGGTCAAATCTCATAAATATAAATTGCTTTGTCTAAGCTTGTTTGTTGGGAAGATGCAAAACAATTACATTAAAATATGTAAACAAGATACGAGTTAACTAGCTGACATATCAGCAGGAAAATTCCAAACAATAACAATATAATCGAGCTTCATTAAGAGGTTTTCAAATGTAACTGCAGCAAGGCTAGGAAATGTTTCACTGCAGATCTTACCAAGATGAACTTTATACTATGTTCCTGAACATTCACTTGGCCTCAATAGCAGAGTATTGAATGTTGAGTTTATGGGATACTTAAAGATAGTGCCTCACATCAGGATCTCTTTCAACAATAGTTAAAACAAAGTGCCATTAGTTTTATAGATTGTCTAGTTTACAGATGTCAGAATATTTGACAAGTGCTGGCAAGCATAGTCATGCTTTAACATATACAGTAGGACACAAACCTGTGCCTGCAGACTTCCAAATGTGGCTGCTGTTACAAGCTTCAGGTCGTGTTACACATCCCCTTTTGAATAGCAATACAGTATGGTCATTCCAATTTATATTATCTTACATTTAAAGCTGCCCCCATATTTTCCAATATCTAATTACTTGAGATTACATGAAAACTAGTTTCCTTGTAACAGAGAATTGTCAAATCAATCAGCAGAAATTATCTTCACATAATAATGCAGCAAAATGACAATAATGGATTATCCTGCTCAAAATAAACTTGTCATAGTAACCTTGCACAATAGCTTCTATGTGTGATGAAAGTCGCTCTCAACAGTATTTACTTTAAAAATCAAATGGCCAGTACATGCTTTTGTCAATTTCTTTTACCTACATCCTGCCACCATGATCTTACCAGGGAAGAGGAACTATGCTAAACAATTTCCTTGCCATGCATCTTAATAGGGAAATAGAGACTTCACAACTTCATCGAAGAAACATCTTCATGTTTGTATTTTGACTATCCCATATTCCAAACTTATGTAAATATGCTTATTTAAAAATGGTATTTAAATCTAAATCCTTTCAATGGAATTGTGATCAAGAATCTTGCATAACACTTCACTGTCAGAAGCACAGAAAAGAGTAACTTATTATTTACAAAGAAAAAAATGAAAGCAAATAAAAGTAGTAAAAATTTTACAGATAGCTTACGAGACTTGTTAACTACAAAATCAACACACATTGGCATTCAAAGTTTGGGAGAAGATTTGTAGCTCAGGTGCTCGTTGTGGTTCTGTTCGCCGAGCTGGGAATTTGTGTTGCAGACGTTTCGTCCCCTGTCTAGGTGACATCCTCAGTGCTTGGGAGGCTCCTGTGAAGTGCTTCTGTGTTGTTTCCTCTGGCATTTGTAGTGGCTTGAATCTGCCGCTTCCGGTTGTCAGTTCCAGCTGCACTGCAACGGACAGCTGGAACTGACAACCGGAAACGGCAGATTCAAACCACTACAAATGCCGGAGGAAGGATCACAGAAGCGCTTCACAGGAGGCTCCCAAGCACTGAGGATGTCACCTAGACAGGGGACGAAACGTCTGCGACGCAAATTCCCAGCTCGGCGAACAGGACCACAACGCATTCGCATTTCGTTATCTAACTTTATAATTCATCATTGATATTTGTAATAGCAGATCTCAAAAAGGAGGAGCAAATAGAAAAATACCATTCTAAACTTTAAAGACATTTGCTGGCAATATCATCAGTAATCAAATTGAACAGAGTTGCTCAGTTTAACCCCGTAATGAGGTATGCTTCAACAATCATGTCTTTTTAGCTCATACATTCATAACATTTCATTTACCTAACGGCTTCCTGCTAAATTTACTATCCTGTAGAAAACTAATCTAAAGAACAGGCAAGATCTCAAGTTCAATCTTTAACTTATGCTGAATGAGAAGTTGCCAGCTGAGGTAGCATTGTGGATTCGACATCCTTAGGTTAATTAACGAGAATAAAATTTGGTTTCCCATCTATGATCAGCATTCATGAACCTACTAGAAAATGTGTTTGCATGTTAGAAGAGGTTGCTGTCATGAGTGGCCACTTACAGGAAGCATTGGAGGGCATCCATTACTCCCCAGACAATCTTCTGGTAGGAATCAATTCTTTCTGGAGCAAAATGAAGGAAATTAAAGATGGAAAAAGCCTGTCTAATTAAACTCAATTCACTCATGTGGTTGAGATCAGCATTTTTTACACTGATGTTGCCATTCTGCTGAAATTTTTGAAAAAAGCTTGTTATGACAACTTTATTGTTGAAATATGTAATTATGGCAAGGTAGGACAACAAGTCCTTTTAAAAATAAAGCTACTACTAGGGTTCTGAAGCTTCAGTCGTGTGACTATGAATCATTAATGGTTCATTAACAGTGCAGATTACAGGGCCACAGGTACAAGGTCATCTTAAACAAGCAGAATGCAATGCAGTGGTAAGCAAATAAGATATTTTCATCAGAAATTCAGTGGCATGAAGATCAATAAGAGTGATGTGAAATAGATCAAACCTCTGCTGACACAAAACATGTATTCAGTCTCTGAGGAATAATTTTCAACTTTGATGGGGGTGGGAAATCAGTGGCCATGATTAGATCACCCATTACACATACTGCCCAATATTCATACCCACAGTAATATAATAGGCAGCTGACTTGCTCTTAGTTTCTACGCCAGCAAAATTGAGTACCATTTTATGCTATCACGATTGGATAGGTGTTAAATTGTTGCCCTTAAACTTTAGTGACAATAGTGAATTATTCAAGGACTGTAAGATTGAAAGAAAACAATGACACAGCATATGGGAAACGAGATGTAAAATTGCTTTTGACAGAAAAAATAAAACACTGAAAATGAGCTGAAAATCAACCAGCAGAAATAGAACCAATGGAGAAAAGAACCATAAATTCAGATTTTATGTTTCCTATTTCTGCATATTATTTGGAAAACTGCATACACTGCAGTATGTACAAAGCACAACAGTATAAAAAAGATAAGCAGCTGGTGGATTTTCATCTGCATTCTTGACACTGCAAGATGTAACAACCACCATTCTGTATCCAATTAATTGACTCATAGCAACAAACTGACACAATGCAATCCAAACTGAGTAAGACCTCAATACACAGGTTTGAAGAGATGTGCCTGGGGTCCAGTATATACTCAGCGTCTCATTGTTAAGGAAATGTACCATAAAAGTTTGACTGCAAATATATTAAATGGAAGAGAGACTTCAATTCACCTTCTGGTTTTTTACAATTCAAGATCCTTAGTAGTTGAAACGTGTTACTCTCCAGCATTTTACCTAGAACTTATTTTGCTGCCTTCAAGCACTTTCAGAAGCATCTTAGGAAGCTCAGTGTTATTGAAGTAAATCATTTCTCTGAGCATTTATTACCGATAGTCAGAAATAATAAAAGACACAATAAGATTACAATTTTAAACAACATATTTTTGTTCGGTTCAGACCAGTTTTAAAATTATTTTTTCTAACTATATTAAGAATATTTCAATGCTAACCTACGTCTACACTTTCCAAGAATATACCCAAAAATAGCCTATCCAGCACAAAAGAATGAGGAATTTCTCATACAAGTTTTATGTATCCCAAAGTAAGCATCTGTGATCTGTTGCACTGCTCTTAAATAAAAACTTGCGCTGGAAGTCTGATCCAGTTGGCAAAACTGACCACATCTGCAAATCAAATGAATCACAGTGGCAAATTTCTGCAAATTGAGTTGTTATGGGTCTTCAAGGTGGCCCTTAACGCTTTCTTAGATGCAAGGAAAGTATGAGGCACCTTCTAAAACCTTGAATATGTTTAAAACAGCATTTTATCTTCCAGAAATATGGCTACAGTATAATTAAAGAACTAGTAAATGGTTCAGTATCATTTATAATGTTCAGTTATTTCACATAAGGTCATTCACAAGACAAAATATGTCAATCATAAATGTTTTATTCACATTTTAGAAGGTGATGGACAGTGGCAATGTTACTTGACTAGGAATCCAGAACCCAAGATTTGCGTTCTGGGGACACGGGCTAAAATCCCACACTAGTAGGTAGTGAAATTTCAATTTAATAAATATCTGGAATTAAATGTAAGTCAAATGATTATCATAAAAAACCTCACCTGATTCACAAGCGTCATTGAGAGAAGAAAATCTACCAACCTTACCTGATCTTTACTGACATGTTAATCCAAACCAACAGCATTGTGGTTGACTCTTAAATGCTCTTTGAAATTATTTAGTAAGCCACTCAGCTGTGTCAAACCACTCCAAAGATTAATAGGGGATATAAACTGGATGGACATCTGGCATTGAACTAGACATTAGAAATGACAACGGTAACAGTAAGCTTGGTCAACCCTAAAGAGATCTCTTTACCAGCATGTGAGAGCTAATAACAGAATTGGGAGAGCTGATTCATGATTCATCAAGCAACAGTCTGGCATATTCATACTCACAGAGTCATACCTTCCAAACAATGTCATCACCTTCCCTGGTTATGTCCTGTGTCAAATCCCCCTAGTCCCACAACCAATCCCAGTCCTCCTTCATGTTGAACACCAATTCAAAGGCCATCAAAGGGTTACAAGGGGACAAATTATACTTTAGGTTGGAGAAGTACCATGACTGATGGAGCTGATCATGTTCTGAAGGACATGGCAGCAAGATTAAGTCTGTGGCAGGTAGTGAGAGACTCAACAAAAGGGAAAATTCTACCGAACCTCATCCTTTCCAATCTGTCTGCCTGCTGAAGAAGCATCCATTAATGACAGTATCAATAGAGTGACCACAGGCAATCTTTGTGGAGACTGCAACACATCTACTCATTGAGGACACCCTCCATCATGCTGGGTGGCATTATCAGTGTGCTAAATGGGACAGGCTAGCAACTCAAAACTGGGATCCATGAGGCATTGTGGGTAATAAACAGCAGCAAAATTGTTTTCAACTACTATCTGCAACCTCATGGTTTGACATTTCTATTTGTGTACTGTTTGTTTTCTATTTGTTTCAATGAAAAGTGAAGGATCACATATCAAGAGCAGCATCAGGCACACATAAAAATGAGGTGTCAGCCTGATGAAGCTACAAAACAGGACCACATACACCGTAGCAGTGAAAACAGCATGCAAAAGTCAGAACTAAGTGATCTCTCAACCAACAGATCAACAGATCAGATCAAAGCCTTGCAGTGCTGCCTCAGCTAGTCTGAAATGAAGGTGTCAGCACTGAAGAACAATTAAACAACTAACAGGAGGTGGACACTCCACAAATATCTTCATCTCCAATGATGGGGGAGCCCAGCACATCAATAATAAAAGACAAGGTTGAATATTTGCATTCAGCTTTCCCTTGAGATTCCCAACCATCACAGATGCCAGATTTCAACCTATTCAATTCACTCCAAGTGACATAGAAAATGGCTGAAGACACTGAATATTATAAAGTTTATGGGCCCTGATAATATTCAAGCGATAACACTGAAGATATACCTATCAGAACCAGTTGCGGTCCTAGTCAAGCTGCTCCAGAACAGCAACAACATTGGCATTTACCTAACAATGTGAAAAATTGTCCAGTTGTGTCCTGTACACAAAACACAGGATAAATCCAACCCAGCCATTTATTCCCCTATCACTCTACTCTTAATTATCAGCAAAGTGACAGTAGAGATCATCAACAGTACTATTAATTGGCTCTTGCACAGGAATAACCTGCTCAGTGACACCCAGTTTGGGTTCCTCCAAAGTCACTAGCTTCTGGTCTCATGATGGCCTTGGTTCAAACATGGACAAAGGAGTTTTATCTCAGGGGTGAGGTGAAAGTGACTGCCCTTGATATGAAGGCAGCATATGACTCAGTATAGCGATGGAGTTCGAGAAATCCGAAGTCAATGGAAAATTGGTGGTGGGGTGTGGGGCAATAGAAAGAGAGAGACAGGGGGAGGAAGGAAGAGGGAAAGAGGAATTCCTCCTCAATAAGCACAACACCACTTGACTGTGCTTATTGGAAGTCAACTATCTCAGCCCCAGGACAGTATTGTAGGTATTTTTCAGGATATTGCCCTAGGCTGAACCATCATCAGCTGTTTCATCCATGGTTTTGCTCAATCAACGGGGATAGGACATTTGTTAATGATTACACAATGTACAGTCCCATTTACAACTCTTCAGATAATTAAGCAGGGAAAATCCTTATTCAATGAGACATGGACAATATCCATACATGGGCTCATAAGTGGCAAGTAACTTTTGTGCTGCTTAAGTGGAAGACAATGACCATCTCCAATAAGTCAGATTTTAACCATTACCCTTTTATATTCAATGGTATTACTATAATTGAATCCCTGCCATCAAAAACCTGGAGTTACCATTGACCAGAATCTGAAATGGATCAGTCATGTACCTTCTGTAGCTGCAAGAGCAGGTTGAGACTCAGAAATCTGCAGTGAATAACCCACTTCTTGTCTCTGTAAAGTCTACCCACCATCCACAAGTACAAATCAGATGTGCAAAGAAATATTCTGCACTTGCTCGAACAGGTACAGCTCCAATACACTCAAGAAGCTTGACATTGTCCAAGACACAGTAGCCTGCTTGATTGGCATTATCCAATCAAGTGACAGCAGACTGTACCATTTACAAGATGTACTGCAGCAACTCACCAAGGCTCCTTTGAAAGTATCATGGGAAACACCACATCCTTATGAGTCCTTATGAGTCATACATCATTTTGAACTATAAAGCACTACTCCTCAATTGTTGCTGGGTCAAAACCCTTGAACGTCTTCAAATGCACTGCAATGCAGTGTATTCTGCAGATGGTACATAGTGTTGCTGAGTATCTGCGGTAAAAAGAGTGGATGCGGAACGTGGTAGATGGGTGCTAATTACTAAGTGTTTTTTCCTGGGTGGTGGTGAGCTTCTTGAGTATTCTTTGTCTTGTACCCAATCAACGTGGAGAATATTCAATCATGTTCCAGGCTTGTGCTGCATAGATAGTAGACAAGCATTGGGGAGACAGAAAGTAAGTTACCTGTTGCAAAATTTCTAGCCTGTCAGACCTGCTCTCTTAGCCACAATATTTATAAGGCTAGTCTAGTTCAGTTTTTAATCCTGTTAACCTACAAGATACTGATAATGGGGTACAGGTACTGACAATAGTAATGCCATTGAATGTCAAGCAGCAATGGTTAGATTGTTTTGTTTGAGATGAGTTCCTGAATCTTGTATGGTTTCAATGTGGTTTACAGTCAAGGCAACTGAAGGTGCAGGTTCCAAAGATGGTGTGATGAAGTTCAAGAATACACAATTTGCAAGAACTGAAAAAGCGGAGATCTTGGAGGGCTGTTTGGCTGGACAAGTTGTGTAATCATCATTCATGCTCCATTTTCTGCTCAGTCACATAGACACAGTCAATTTGTGGAGGAACCATTGTGGATCACACCATTGGTGACAGAAAATTGAATCATCCCAAACAGATCACCAACAATGACAGTGACATATTTTTTTCTCCACTGTTCAATGTATTTGCAATTATGTATTTAATTCAAAGAAGTGTTTGTTTCACCAACTAATTGGGTGAGAACTTACAAATGTATGTGGAGAAAGCAAGAGAGCACTAATGAATACTGTTTGTTCTAAACTTATACAAACTTTACATGCACAATTGTCAAAAAATTCCATTTGTAATTCAATTTATAACAGCAGACTTTACTCAATATTAAGAAGACCTACATAGGAAGGCATTTTCTGTGATATATGTGGACTTTGAGTTCAGCCAAGACACTATTTGAAAAAGTTAACACGTACTCTTGCCACTGACAGCATTACATCTTTGCTGACTTGGCAAGGGAGTGGTGGATGGGAGATAGAGAAGAGAACAACCTCTGAAACTACGTCTTCATGTTGCTTGAAGTTGCCAAAGGTGATATAAAGTTTGTTATGAAATGCATCAACTCCTGCTTTGGAATGTATGGAGTCTAAAGAGTTGCAACCAAGAGGTCAACACTTGAAAAGAATAGAATAATCTACAAGCAAATGACCTATGGGCTCTGGAAAGAAAACAGATGAAAATCTACATTCATAAATATGGAGATGTAGCATAAAAGGCAGAGATGTTTAATGCAATATTTCAGTAACTGCAGCCTGCAACATATTTTGCAAATCTCACACCAGATTAAATTTGCTTCAGTTTTAAATTGATTCTTGGAACTATAATTACCTCTGAAAAATTTCTGCACTTTTTTTGTGCTTCATACTCACCAATTATTCACCAATTACAATTTTAATAAGAACTTATGATACAAAACTTGCATGCTTGTCAATTTCAACACAAAGTATTGTTGTGGCATGAAGCAAACTGTACAAAAAGCCTGCGTTTAAAATCTCTAATTTATCTGTCAACTGACTTTAATACAAGCTGTTGTTATTTTACTTCAACAAAACATTCTCATAAAATGCTGACATGTTAAAAGTTTGAACTTGAAAACACAGGAATTGTTAGATGATAAAGGTCCAGTTAGATTTTGTTTGACCATTTTTATGGTTGTACAACACAATACCTGTACTGCAAATTGTTCGTTAATCTATAAAAGCCAAACTATAAATTTTTCGAAAACAGATCCTGGCATAACATGAAGAAAATCACAGCATTGAACAGCTTTGGGAACTGTAAGCCCAAAATTACCTGTTCTTTCCATTCGTACAACTTTCTATTTAAATTTTAAACCACTTACATCCTGTATCCTTATAAAAATTAGTTTCTTAAAGACATCTAGTTTGCATTTGAATGAATCAGTGGTAACTGCTTCCACTATATTCATCGTGAACAGTTTTCACTAATTAAACACTTGTCTACTGAAACATTGTTTTGCAGAATTGTTTTAAATTTACCTCTCTTCAAACACAGGCCATGTCTCGAACTCCTACTGTTCTAGACAAGATGAAGTAGTTTGTCATGGTTTAAGTTTACTCATCAGAATCTTAAAATCAATAATCATATCTTTTCACCTCTTTTTCATCAAGGATATGCTCAACTTACATCCAAATTTCCATAACCAATCTCGTCATTGCCTTAGTGATGCTGGTTATTCTCTCTATCTTTTCTGGCTTGTAGCAACTAGAATTCTAGTCCAAGTATTCCAAGTCTCACATGAATTATCTATAAAGTAGCAGGGATGCCTCAACATTTTAGCTCTTTATTGACGTCATAATACATCATCGCATTTTTGCAACCACTTAAATTTACTATCAACCAGGGATTCTTTGATTGCAACTATAAATATTTAATTCAATTTAAGTACTATTCCCTTCCTGGTTGTTTTGTCCCTGAGAAACACTGTACATTTCTTGACATTGAATTCTATTTTCCATTTCTCAGCTCAATTACCCCGTATAATTAAATTCTTCTGTAACATCAAAATAAAAGCAAAATATTGTGAATATTGAGGAACAATCATACTGGACTCAAAATTTAAACTTTAACTCTGGGCTTTCACAGATGCTACAAGACCTACTGAGGTTTTCTAGCACTTTGTTTCTATGTCTTCTGCAATACAGCCTGTTTGACTTTGTAATCTATCACCTCAATTAGCATTGTATCTCATTGAATGTGATCACCTTGTCATGTTTCTATGATATTAATAATATTCCATCTATCAAAACCTAAAGATCGCATGATCACTTTATCTGAGTTCTTGCATTAATCAAACTCAGCTCCAGAGATTTCAACTTTTGCTTTTTTTCAAATTCAGATTTATCCATTTATAGATGCAACGTTCTTTTCCAAAAGAATGCTAGTGGCCAGGCGCCTGGTTTTCAATAATGAATCCATGCTCATCATTAGAGTCTTAATTCCAGACTTCCATGATTTCAAATTGCACCATCTGCCGTGATAGGATTCAAATCCGGATCCCCAGAACATTACTTGGGTTACTGGATTAACAGTCCACCAATAATCCCACTAAGTCATTGCTTCCCCTTATGTAATAAATTCACCTCTTGTCTGAAGCATGTAGCTGTGCAACTGGTTATTTTTAACCTGAAACATTCAAAAACTTCTAGATGAAGGTGTAGGTTACATAGGAGCTTATACAAATTCTCAATTCACAGACTATTTCAAAGATATTCCAGGTACATGGCCATGACAACAAAGATTAAATTTGTCTGTACTGAACAGCATAGGATCATAAGAAATGGGAACAGGAATGATCCATCTGGCCCATCAAATGATCCACCTTTCAATAAAGTTACAATTGATCTGATTTAAGTTTTAGCTCTACCTTCCTGCTGGTCCATCATAACCTTTAATTCTCTCAATCAAGAATATGCCCAAACATTTCTTCAACGTGCCTGATGTGGAGAATTCCAAAGATTAATGACCCTCTTGGTAAAATAATCCACATCTCAGTTTAAACCCCTTATTTTGAAACTGTGTCCCAGACTTTCAGATTCACCACCAAAGGGGAATATTCTCAGCAGCTGTCAAGTCCTCTCAGCTTACCTCTAATTCATTAAAACACTAATGATTATAGGCTCAACATCCACACCCTCTCCACATTAGACTAAGCCCTTCACTCCTGTAATCAGCCAAGTGAAATATCTCTGAATTATTTGTAATGCAAGTATATCACTCGTTGGGATCTTAGTAGAAATCCAAAAAGTCAAGTATTTGCTAAAAGTATGAAATAACAAGATCCACATTACTTTACAGTGGCTGCCCCAAACTTCAGCTTGTCCTTCAGTACACTGTTGTGAACTTTGGAATGTGCCAGTCTGCAATAGATGACCATGAACAATTCTTTCCCCTTTAGAAAAAGGATAAGCTTTGGCAGACAAAAGATTGACATTTCACCAAGGTGCTCGTCTTCCATCGACACTAGACATTTTTCTCTGAAAGTGTCGCTGAGAATATTAGTAGACTGCACACTCCTTCATCATAGAGCTGTTCGGGATGAAGATGACTGCTTTTCTTTCCAGATCTCTTTTGTAAAGACACATTCCAGAATGTGTTCCTCAACATGAACAATGTGCGAAAGGTGAGACAGTCCAGCCTTCCAAGATGGATCTGATGAGGAGTGCGATTATTGCCATTAGCTATGCTATATATTGGTGTTCATTTGAAAATTCTGATGATGTGATATTCTGCCAAATTACTTTGAAAGTTGCCTTGGGAACAATCCAACGCAATCTATCATCTCCTTTTCCCACATGATCTGAGGATGTTCCATGCAGATCATTGCCTGATAGACTGGTGTTCAGAAGTGTTTTCCTGCAGTAATCTCTTCATAACGGATCAGTGGTATGGCAAACTACAACTGATTAGACCAGACCTATCCTTCACACCTTCAAAGTACTGGAGACAGATAGAGCCTCAGCAGCTTGTGTTTGCCTACTGAGGCCCTGTACATAGCTTGAGACAACCACAGAAAAGGGAGCCATCAGGATGAGGGCAATGTACATTTTTTACCACTTGGTCTTGAGTTTTAATCATCAAATCCCCACTGACACACCTCATTTTCAATCAGCAGGGAAAGCTAAAGATGGCTTGTATGATTATTATGATGTGGCAGCATTGCTCCCCACATGCCCAGGTTTTCATTTACAAAACCTGCAGACTCCTTCCAGTTTTCAATGAAGATTCTAGACTTTCCAAATCACATGGATGTCCCACAGGAGGCTGCTAAATAAGATAAGAGCTCATGGTGTCAGGGACAATGTACTGGTATGGTTAGAGGATTGGCTGACTGGCGGAAAGAAGACAATGGGAATAAAGGGGTATTCTTCGGTATGGCAGCAGGTGACAAGTGGAGTTCCACAGAGGTCCACATTGCGACCACAACGTTTCATGCTATACCTTAACAACCTGGACAGAGGACCTGAGGGAACTGCTACTATGATTGTAAATGATGCAAAGATAGGTGGAGGGACAAGTAGTGTTGAGAAAGTGGGGGGGCTGCCGAAGGACTGGAACAGGATAGCAATGTGGGCAAAGAAGTGGCAGATGGATTACAATATGGGAATTTGTTAGGTTATTCACTTTGTTAGGAAGAATAGAGGCGTAGACTATTTTCTAAATGGGGAAAGGGTTCAGAAATCTGTAGTGACCTAGTTGGGAGTCTTAGTTCAAGATTCTTTTAAGATTAAAATGCAGATTCAGTTGGCAGTTAGGAAGGCAAATGCAATATTAGCATTCATTTCAAGAAGAATATTATACACGAACAGAGATGCACTGCTGAGGATATATAAGGTTTTGGTCAGATCACATTTGGAATTATGAGAAGTTTTGGGCCTGATTCTAGGGAAGAATGTGCTGACCTTGAATAGAGGTGCACAGGAGGTTTAGAAGATTGATCCTGGGGTGAAGAGCATGTCATACGAGGAACAGTTGAGGACCCTGGGTCTGTACTTGATGGAGTTCAGAAGGATGAGTGGACAATGTACTGGTAGGGTTAGAGGATCGGCTGACTGGCAGAAAGAAGGCAATGAGTATAAAGAAGTCTTGAAATTCACAGAATATTGAGAGGCCTGGATAGACTGAATGTCAAGAAGATGTTTCCACTTGGAGGGACTAGGATCTGAGGGCACAGCCTCAGCTGAAGGGACGACCCTTTAGAACTGAGATGAGAAGGAATTTCTTTAGCCAGAGGATGGTGAACCTGAGAAACTCATTGCCACAGAAGGCTGTGGAGGCCAAGTCATTGAGTGTATTTAAGACAGAGATAGATATGTTCTTAATTAGTAAGGGGATCAAAAGTCATGGGGAGAAGGCAGGAGAATGTGATTGAGAAATGTATCAGCCACAATTGAATGGTGGAGCAGATTGCTATGGGTCGTAAGGCCTCATTCTGCTCCTGTATCTTATAATCTTATGGTCTTCTATCCCGAGAATTTTTGATAGTCTGAATTGTTGATGAAGAGGACAACATTTCAGTCAGCCTAACTTAACAAGCAAGGCTATGCTTTTTCTGTGATTTACTTTTGACTCCCAGATCACAGATGATTTTGCAGCTTGTACACTGGCTGCAATCCAAGCAGAAGAGTATGACTTGTCCACATATAGTGAAACTTTGACTTGACTGACTCTGCTGTCTGGGATTGCCATCCCTCCTGTGCCTGCATTCTTCCTGATGAACTCAGCTAAAAGCTTGGTACACCACACAGGCAGGAAAAACAGGTCAGACATGCTTGACTCCAGATTTGATGTGAAAACTTTCTGAAACTGATGTTTTATTAGAGCCATCGAATCCAATTACATATTTTCTGTCCTAACTGCATTTTAGAGAGTCCATCCATCATGACCTTCTTCTGGTCCAAGCACCAGGTCGATATGTGCCCTACCCACTATTCTATACCCAGATGATCATATCCTGAGTAGTACAAGGCTTTCAGAGATCTGTAAGTTAGTGGCAACAGACATTATCCATATATCACATTTTTTGTCATTTTATGAGTTCAGGCTGCCAGTACTGAAACAGTTATGGCAGTTCAGCCAAATACAATAATTTAAAATCAGTTTGCTTATTACTTGGTCTGTAGCGAGAAATAAGTATCTTTCAGTTTAACGATGCACAGTTGCTTCCCCCTCAGGGTACATTTGGAGAGGAAAATAAGATAGGCTCATCAGCATCTAATGATGCCATGCTTCCTCAATAACTTCACCTTATAATACATGAATCACAAGGAATGCAGACAAAGTTTACCATGAATCACAATTGATTAGATTTCTTTAGAACTCCTATATTTTCACTACAACTGGTCAGCTTATTTCTGATAGGGACTGTGGACAGGCAGTTACTAACAAAAAGGAGAGCACTTTGAGACAGATAGAACTATCTACAATGTGTCAGAGTGATTTAACTTTACTCACTAATAATATATACTTACATACAGATAATCAGAAATACTTACCTGTGAGATCACAGAGTGAGGATTATATTGCACAACACTGGTCTTTGGCATCTTCATACATTGTTTAACCAAATTGTTGGGAAAGGAATATCGTAATACCATAGCATAATGATTTAAATGATTAGTAATTCACAACATTATACAATAAAAAAACAACTTATTTGTATATCAACTTATATTTTTTTTACAGACCAGTCAACAAATTTATTTGCAGCAAAATTACATTCAAAATTAAATGCTTTCAGGTAACTAAAAGGCTAAACATGTCAAAATATTTTGCGCTAAACAAATTTGGACATTTCTTTCTTACAACAAAAAAGAACGTAAAATTTTATCCTTTGCGTGGCCTTCCTGAACTTAGTGTACATTAATATCTGAATCCTTAACCCCAGGTTCTTTATCATCAGCTTACAAGGCTTACAAGAGGTTTTCCACCATTTCTAAAGTTTGATGTTGAAGACTAAAGGTCGGAGATGGAATGGTGTCACATCTATATTTCAGGTACCAGTCAAGTACCTAAGTATGCAATATAGAGAGTACGGCATGTATGTTCATCATGTGCTGAAAGTACACCAGAAAGGCATTAAGGGCCCATTTCTGAACAGGACATTAGGCCATGTGTCCATTGCATATTCAAATTTTACTTACAGTGTGGAAACAGGCCCTTCGGCCCAACAAATCCACACCGACCCTCCAAAGAGCAACCCACCCATACCCATTCCCCTACATTGACCCATTCACATAACAGTATGGGCAATTTAGCATGGCCAATGCACCTAACCTGCGCATTTTTTTTGGACTGTGGAAGGAAACCGGAGCACTCGGAGGAAACTCACGCAGACACGGGGAGAATGTGCAAATTCCACACAGACAGTTGTCTGAGGTGGGAATTGAACCTGGGTCTCTGGCGCTGTGAGGCAGCAGTGCTAACCACTGTGCCGCCCAGGGGGAAGGGGGGGGGGGCGGGGTGGAGGAAAGGGGGGGGGTGCTAAAGCTTGTTTGTAAATTAATTTGATTTGAATGCAGCAATGTCATGACTACGAGAGACTGCCACCAAACAAGTAAGTGTTTTGCAAAACAGTTACCTGAATATGCAGCTAGAATGTTCCTCTCTAGTTCCAAAGCAGTGTCAAATTCTATTTTGATCACATTCCTATACCCAATTGCTGATCTCTCCTTTGCCATTAAGTACCTCTATTCACATACATTCCTATAATTTCTTCTCAACTCTGTTCTCTCTCCATAGATACTGCCAGACCTGATGACTTTCACCAACAATTTCCGTTTTGTTCCTACTAATTCCTCCCTCGACTCATCATTCCTCCCCTGCCAATCACTTCCTCTTATCCACTTACCACACCCTGTCAAAGTGCTTCACTTGCCCTCGTCCAAACAATGGCTTCTCATTGCCTGATCACTTGCTCCCTACTCAATCAATCCCTCTTCACTCTCCCCTGATCATTTCCATCTCACCTTGTCCCACATTCCTTCTCCTAATCATTCCTCTCGAGCCCCGTCCTTAGCAGTTTCTCTCCCTTTCCATAGCAGCTCCTCTATCCGATTTACTGTCTGTTCTCTCCCTCTCATTGCCTTCTCATTCTCCAAATCATGTCATTACACCCCATGTTATTTCACCATGCTGCTCCGGGCTGTTCACTGGGGTGCCCAAGCAGGATTCTGCAGCTTGCTGCTCTCATCAATAGGGTCCCAGATCCAAAATGGTTGGATATTTGCTGACCAAATTCTGGACTCCACAAGGAAGCTGACAGAAACCTGCATTTTCAAGTTTTTTTAAAAGAATCTGAATGGAAACCAACAGACACTTCTGGGGTGGAGTCCAGTTAGATTGCTGCACAATGACAGTCATCACTGATTGATTTCACTTATTTCAACCTAATCTACTGTTTGTTATTTATCTGCTCAAAATGAAAGCATCTATGATATACTTTATAGATAGTTCATGAGGCTATATTTCGCCCTGTGATGATCCCTAGCTCAAATTTTCCATTACATTGCAAGCATCATAAGAAATATTTGAATAGACTGTTCATAACTTCCCAAAACCATCACATGAAGCATTCAAACTTAAAGACTTCAAATGATAAGCTTTTTAGTCAGTTTCTCGAAAGTGGAATTGATGCTTCAATCTATCCAATATTTAACAAGAGCTAATCTGTGCCATCGAATACTGATGTCAAATAAATAGTATGACAATGAGAAATAGTGAAGGGGTCAAGAGAGGTGATGATGAGGTAAAGCCAAATGTCGTCAGTTTGTAAAAATGCATTCATAGAATGTAACCATCGCTCGTTGGGCCAGTATTCATTGTCCATTCCTAACTGCCCTTGAGAAGGTCTTGGTGCACTGCCTTCTTGAACTGTTCCAGTCTATAAGGTGTAGGTATATGTTGGTACTGCTCTGGCATGCCCTCCTGCGTTGTTCATTGAACCAGGGTTGATCTCTAGTTTGGTGGAAATGGGCAGACTAGAGGAATTGCCAGTCCATGAGGTTGCAGCTTGTGATGGAAACAGTTCTGCTACTACTGATGGCCCACACCAACTCATGGAAGCCTAGTCTTGAGATGCTGGATCTCATCCAAGTCTATCCTATTTACCATGGTGGTCGTGACACCTCTTTGACGAAGGATGTCCTCAATGTGAAGGTAGTACTTTAATCCACAAAGACTATGCAGTAGTCACACCTACCAATACCACAATCGACTAATACAACTGCTTTAGGCAGACTGGCAAAGACAAATTCAAGTTGCGTTTTTCTTTTGATGATTCCTGTACCACGTGCCACAGGCCCATTCTCACAGCAAAGTATTTATCCATAGTGCTGCTACCAGGCTAGTCTTGGTGATGTACATTGAAATCCCCAATTCAGAAAAAAAAATCTGTATTCTCAAAATCCAAAGCATGCCCTCCAACTAGCAGTTAAGATGAAGGAGAACCAACTCATCAGCTGAAATAAGGGTGCTAAGTGAAAATCAACAGGTTTCCTCATATATTAAAAAAAAGACGTTTTCCTGAATGACACAGTTTGATATCAATACTTAATATGACTTTGTAGAAGCAAGGATCATCAAAGGCTTTCCCAAGAGAAATGAGTAAAGTCAGCAGTGCGACACATTTTCGAGAATTTCATCATCCTGATAGATGTCGACAATTGGTTTCTGATGTAATGCACTGGCTAGGTTACAGTAGGGAATATATATGTTCACCCTGTGTAAACATTCCCTAATCTGACTGTAACAGATCCAGAAGAGGCCTATGGAAGAAATTTCTGCAGAGTTGAGCTGCTACATAGTATCACAGTACAGCATTTAGGGCAGATAAGTGCAAATTGTTGCTGCTTCAGCTGTTAGGACATTTTCTGAATTAGAGCCAAGAGCGTGGTGCTGGAAAAGCACAGTCAGTCAGACAGCAACCAAGGAGCAGAAAAATTGATGTTTCAGGCAAAAGCCCTTCATCAGCCCTTCCTAATCTCCACCATCTGCAGTACTCACTTTCGCCCATTTTCTGTATTATTTTAATGTCTCAAGGTAAATAACAACAGGACAAATCTTTGAGATTAAATTTCTGTGAAACTCTTCCTTCATCACTTGATTCTTATTCGTATTTAACAGTTCAATTTCCTTGATCCAAGCAGATTATAATCATACCATACATAATTTTAGACAGAATTTCATCATCAGAACAATAGTTTTTTTAGAAAGGATCTCTCTTAATGATTACTGTACAATATAAAAAAGTATGAGTCAACCTAATGTTATTTACATATGTGTGTGAAGAACATTTTGTCTCAACTTGTGTGTTGTTTGTGGCTTAATATCTTCAATTTTTAGGAACAGAGTAAGAAAAAGTTGGATGAATAGATGGTTCCTGAGGGTGAAATGTCTCTGTTAAATCATCAGGCTAGTTCATTTTCTGCTGCTATACACTATTCAAAATGTTGATTGATCTTAGTCAAGGCACACATTAATTAAAACTTTGTTATTAAACTTTTTTAGCATACAATCTAATCATGAAAAGTATCTGATTTCCTCACAGAGATAGATGGTTAACTATCATCAGGTGGTGCTTTGGAATATTTAGCTAGGATTTGTACAATTAAATTTCCCTTCATTAAACAAGATTGTCTCTGGATACAAAGAGATTGTTATGGGATATCTGCTGGATGTCAAAATATTAACTGACAAACTTCTTTTATATTTGAAGCAAACAAAATGCTGGAGAAATTCAGCAAGGCTGATAACATTAGTGGAGAGAAAAACAGAGTTAATGTTTCAAGTCCAGTATGACTTTTTCAGAACTGAAAGGAGTTGGAAAATGGTGGTGTAATAATTCAGGAAACCTGACTGGAAAGGATTATCACTGGGTCTTTTTTTTTGGCTTTATAAAAGGGTCAGGTGATGAGTTCCGGCTACATAGGCCACTTCCTGGTACCAAGGTAACTCATACAGGTGCAGGAGGGGTAGAATAATGTCAGAAAAAGGGAGGGCAAACATCATGAGATCAGACTCTGAAGTTGTGGAATTCAATATGGAGTTCTCGAAGTTGTGAAGTGTGTGAGCATAAATTGAGATGCTGCTCCTCGGGTTTGCCTCAAGATTCATTGGAATTTTGCCACGGGCTCAGGACAGAAATATTAGCGTCAGCGCAAGGATGTTTGTTAAAATGACAAGCAACTGGAAAGAAAAGAGAATTTCTGCAAAGTCATCACCCAATCTAGGTTTGGTCTCACCAATATAAAGGAGACCACATTATGAATAGTGAATACAGTAGATAGATTGAACAAAGAGTGAGCAAAACGTTGCTTCAACTGGAAGGTATGTATGGGGCCTTGGACAGGAAGGAATGAGGACATGAATAGGTAAGTGTTACATTTTCATTTTTATTTCTTTGTCCATTTCTTCCCTGTTGGCATTATTCATTGAGTAACAGTGTATAGTAATTGCCATGAGCTTTTTGGATAAGAGATCTGTATTTTAATCTTGGGATGATAGTACATTTAAGAACTAGGTGTATCTGAAAGGGAATTTACATAAAGCATCTGGCTTCCATTAAAAGATTATTGTGCCTGAAGATACAGAATAGGCTCAACATGTTCTGACCGCAGGTGGCTATACTTTAGTTACTAGAGACATCAATCTTGGATTCTGCAGTTGTTGGAGATTTGGAGAAGTTGGGAAGGAAGTAAATGGAAAGCCCAAGAAACCTCAACTCTTGTATGAAACCTCAAGGCAATAAACAGCCCAAGTGGTTATTCTTTCAACTTTTGATAAATATCTGACCGAAGGTTTGCACTGCAAGTCAAATGGCTGTATTAGGAAAGATGCAGTTAAAACATTGAATAAGTGTAAAAGTAATTGTGCTCTTGTTCTTTAAATCTCTTTAATATAACTGAATTTAAAACAGTGTCATTTGTAGCGTTATTTAAAATTATTTTGATTAACATCATGAACCTCATGACTCTGTTCCTTCAGTAAAAACCTGCACTTTCAATTCAGACAAAATATATACCATTACCTTTCTTGGGTACTGCTATCCTACTGGCAAAACAGATACAGGCATTTATTATACTCTCCAGAAGGAGATACCCTGAGAATCCAAGCATCACAAAGTCTCATTAAATCAAATCAAATATGGACAAGGAAACTTTCTATTCATTACCATCTACCACATCCACTCAACTCACCTTCTTCTCAGATGAATCTGTACTGTACCATGGAGGAAGTGCTGAAGGTGCCAAGGACACAGACTGTACTCTGGGTGGAGGATTTCACTGTCCACTACCTAATGTGATTCTGTAGCACCACAATTGACTGAGCATGCTGGGTCCTAAAGAACGTGGCTGTGTGACTCCAGTTTCGTCCCATAGTCCAAAGATTTGCTGGTTAGGTGGTCATGCTAAATTGCCCACAGTATCCAGGGATGTGCAGGCTGGGTGGGTTAGCCATAGGAAAGGCAGGGTTTCAGGAGTAGGGTAGGGGTAGCGTCAGGGTGGAATGCTCTTCGAAGGGTCGGTGCAGACTCAATGGGCTGAATGGCCTGCTTCCACACTGTAGGGTTTCTATTAATATTGATGATGTATAGACAACCACCTGGTTTTCAGCAGGTGGTGCGGGAACCACAGGCAAAAACTGGCTTGTCCTCATTTTCATTAAGCTAATGTCACAAAAGCATTTGCTCATGGCAGTATAGGCAGGACCATATAGTCCTTGTGGAGATCATGTCATGTCTTCATATTAAGGGTACGACCCATCAGGTTCAATGGCACAACCTCTGTTAAGTGGGATAAATTTTAAACAGAACCAGTTACTCAAACCTGGGCTTCCAGAAACCAGCAGCTACAGAATTGAATTCAACCACAATCTGCACCCTCACGGCCCAGCATATCTCTCAATCTGTGATTATAATCAAACTAAGGAATAAAATTAGTTCAATAAAGAGTGCAAGAGGACACGTCAGGGCAAAATACATTTTTTCTTTAGCTTCTGGAATGTGATTTGATCAGAATTATCGGTTATCCTTAATTTACTGAACATGTCTGTGGTGGGTACATGAACACCATCTTCCTTGTCTATTACTTACTCCCACAACCCAAGGTTCTGTTATGAAATGGGTCACTTTCATTACAGCCAATCCATTTCCAACTACTCATAGCCCCAGGATCACCCACCTAGGTTCCCTTCTTCCCTGGCTTACTATCAATGATCATTTTGTCTGCCTATCCTTTTTTTCTTTCTTGCTCTGGGCTCCATGTACACCTAGCCATACAGTCCATTCCCCTGCCTGCGCCCCCCAACCTCCACCCTGCATCATCAGCTTAAATATTACCTTTTCCAAGCTGCTTCTACTTCTGAAGAAGGATCATCTGCTGAGTTTCTCCAGAAATTTCTGTTCTCCTTTAACTCACAAAATAGTGAAAGCCCATCTGCAAAACACTTTTAAATTTAGATTGTAAATCACTTGCTAAGAAGGCACACCCTTGTTATGCCTTCAATTAGAACCAGTTTTTCTGAAACTAAAAGGCCTCTGATTGAGCCAGAAACTAAGACAGCCTGCCAGGAATCTGCATGCAAATAAAGAAACTGGTCACCTGCTGATCAAAGGGGTATTTCTTTAAAAATTCCAATGAATGACAGTTTCTATTTAGGTGCAAATTTTGTTTTCCATGCCAAAAGGAAAATTTAACCTATATTCTGAGTGGATGTTTAATTACATAATCTTGCTTCATTGAATCATTGAGGAATTGGGCGGCACGGTGGCTCAGTAGTTAGCAGTGCCTCACTGTGTCAGGGATCCAGATTCGATTATGGCCTTGGGTGACAATCTGTGTGGAGTTTGCATATTCTCCCCGATTCTGCTTGGGTTTCCTCTGAATGCTCTAGTTTCCTCCCATAGTCCAAAGATTTGCTGGTTTGGTGGACATGCTAAACTGCCCACAGTTTCCAGGATGTGCAGGCTGGGTGGGTTAGTCATGGGAAATGCAGGGCTTCAGGGGTAGGGAAAGGGTAGGGTCAAGATGGGATGCTCTTCGAAGGGTCGGTATGGGCTCAATGGGCTGAATGGCCTGCTTCCACACTGTAGGGTTCCAATGAATACTGATGATATATTCTAGACTAGTAAGAAAGATACCTTATATATTCGTGTAAAAGTCGGTCTCATGTAAAAGACAAACCCTTATTTTTGACAAAAAAATCTTGGATTTTTCATTTATCTCGTGTAAAAGTCGAACCTGCTATATTGCATTATAAACCTCTTACAAAAGAAACTGCATGTTCCCATTAACCCGCTTAAATGAAATCGTATTCATTCATTCATATCGGTAACTCTACTCATCGCTCACTGTTTACTATATTGCGTCTCTATTCCTTCATTCATTCATAACTCTACTTAGCCTACTTGGTTTGCTACAGCACATTTTGATTCATTCATTCATTCAAACCGGTACTAAGTCTATCTATACTTATCGCACCTTGTTCACTGTACATCCAAAAGTTAATATAGTTAGAAAGTTAATCATCTTAATTGTGCCATTATATCTGTATAAAAGACAGATATATTAGCTAAATATGTCTTTAATTCTTTGACAAATTTGTTAATGTCGCTGAGGTTCATTACATACAAGAGTAAATGGGAGGGAAATGGAATAATTTGGCGGGAAAGTTCAAGATGCCTTGCATTCAGAATTTAATAAATTTTTCATTTTAAGTGTGCCATTATATCAGGCCATGATAATGTTGAACAGGGTGTATTTGCAGGACTTCAATGAATCTTTGGCATGTTAAGTACCAGTATGTATAAAAGAAATTCCTACCAGTATTTCATTCTTGTTTCTCTTGCTTTTATCTGGTAATTACTTTACCGTAATTCATTGTGTTTTTGTTCTTTACTCAGGGTTAGTTGAGCAATCAAATAGACTTCTGCCAATAATACGAACTGCAGCATGAATCTCAGCTCCCCAAATCCAGGGGCTGTGTAATAGTCACCCCCATAAATTGAACCTTTAAAAATAGTCTAAAAATGTTGACTTCATTTTGGAAGTTTATTGCATAATGTTGAGATAACATTTTCCATTGCATGAATTTAATGGACATTCAAATGTAGATTTTCTACTGGTTGGCTGGGCCTGAAATTATAAATCTAAACTGACATGTGAAACTGCCCAATGAGCAGTAATGAAAACAGTGCTCGTTGTAGACTCAAAAGTTAAGCTGTAATACAAGGTTTTGTGGTCATGTGAAATCTACATTTTCTCACTTTTCTCATCAGGTCTTTTCAGTGTGGTTTTAAGAACTGAAATGATAGGCTGGACTTTCAAAGGATCGGAACATTGCATTTCCCAGAGAAGATACCAATCACAACTCCTTCAGTAATGCAGAGGTGTACGTTAATTTTAACACTTCTTTCATAGCACAGCATTGCAAAGGAAGGCAAATCACACCCCTTTTCAGAGTAGTCAGCTGTTGTATTCTGAAAGCTAAAGGTCCAGAATCAGACAACTACATTGGCAGCTACGATTAAATGGGAAGTATATGTTCGGGTGCTGGGAAGATCAGGCACCAGCAGTTTAAAGTACCAGATAAGTCAGGTGCCAGGGTCCCAGGTAAGTTGGATAGGGTGCCACGTGAGTCAAGAGTAGGGAGTGGAAATATGGGTGCAAAACTGGCTGGGTATGGCAATGGATGAAGAGGGTGTTGGATGTGGAGCAGGACTAGATGGGGGCTAGGCAGAGCCGGAACCTGCAGCAAGGAAAGGGTGGTTGGGTGCAGAGTAGGGAAAAGGGTTGTCAGGTCCTGTGGCAAAGGAGCATTTACTTTGCTGGCAGGGAAATATCTCTTTTCAGGATCTTTCCAGTTGATAGTAGCTCCTAATGTGGGAGTCAAATGTTAGAGTAGGAGCCCATCAAATCACAAGATTTCATTTTATCTTCTTTACAGCAAGTCTTTGAAAATATGGAAGATGTCTTTAAGTCTCAGCTGGCCTCGGCTAATCTTCGGTGTGACCAGTCATTAAACATTGCAAATATTATCAAATTGTAACTTATATATCTTCAAAAGAGTCACTATTGAACACTACAATATTTAAACAATAATGTTGCAATTAAGATATTATTACACAACAGTGAATGATACTTAAGAAATATTTACTTCCTACTAGTAAAGATATTTCTATCAAGGACAAGATCATTTTTGAAGGAAGTTCCCCACAGAGGAAGTAATTCAGAGATACAAGGGATATTATAAAAATCCAATCTTTTATTTCCATTTCTCAGCAACATATAAAGATTTGCACCAAGCTACTTCATGCTTGTGAGATGTTTGTATTGTTTCTAAGGTAGCAGCCCTGAGATCTGGCTGCCAAGTGGGTATACAAGTGACAATTAGCCTATCACTTGTGTAATTTAGTTTGAATAGAAGACCGTTTTCATGTACTTATTAAACAAGTGATTTTCTCCCTGTAACAACCCAACCCCAAACAATGCCAGGTTGATTGGGTGGAACAGCAAAAGTCACTCTCACACATGTAGTGAATAAAAGTAAATGGACAATGAATTTTGAAGTAATGAGTAAATATAAATTGGTGACAAAAATGACAGTGCGCTTACTTTCTGTTGTAATGCATGGTTTGTTTTAGATTGAATGCCATTCCAATTGTTTTCCAATGCTGAAATGGATTCTACTTTTGCATGTACTATTATGAAACTTTAAATATCCACAATATAATTTATGCTAGCTAAATTATAGCAATAAACTACCTAAAATGGAATTTAACATTTTTTGATTGATTCTTTGTAGATCCTGCAGTCCAAGTCCAGTGTACAACTGTATATTGTTATCTACAGTGTCATTTAGAATAGACTATTTATGCAGCTCGAACATGAACTTCATGTGAGAGAAGTCAGGATTTGAGCCCAGGAGACAAACAGAAGTCAGGTTGGCGACTGGCTTTTCGAGAATATAAACTGGAAATCACTGTGGTTCCCATCTGCTTGCTGTTGTACTGGAAATGCCACATGTATTCTGCAGCCAAATATCCAAGATAAACCTAGTCCCATTGCCAACATTTGGCCCATATCCCTCTAAATCCTTTCTTTTCATGTACCTATCCAGATGTCCTCTAAATGTTGCATTGTACCAGCCTCCATGAATTCCTCTGTAGCTCCTTCCGCACACAACATCCACTGCATGAAAAAACTGCCCCTTAGGTCCCTTTTATATCTTTCCCCTCTCACCTTAAATCTCTTCCCTCTAGTTTTGGACTCCCTCATCCTTGTCTATTTACCCTATGTATGCCCCTTATGGTTTGATAAACCACTACAATGTCACCCTGGAGCGCCTTCAATGCTCCAGTGAAAATAGCTCTAACCTACTGAACCTCTCCCTACAGCACAAACCCTCCAATCCTGGGAACATCCTTGTAAATCTTTTCTGAACCCTTTCAAGTTTTACAACATCCGTCCTGTAGCTGAGACAGCCCTCACCAGTCTTCTCAAGGGCAACTAGGGGCAGATTAAAAAATACTGGGCAGCCAGCAATGCCATGTCTTGCAAGCGAATAAAAAAATCTTAATTTCATTTTGTTGTAGTCTCTAATTAGCATACAATACATTTTAATGTCTTCATGGACTGAGATAATTTGTGATGCTTTTTCACTGTCGCATAGGAGGTTGAGATGTGGCCTCATAGAGCTTCATAAATCATGAGGGGTATAGATAGGGTTAATGGTAGATATCTTTACCCTAGGAAGGGGGATTTCAAGACTAGGGAGTGCATTTTTAAGGTGAGAGGAGAGAGATTTAAGAAAAGATATGAGGGCAAATGCTTTACACAGAAGGTGATTTGCATGTGGAATGAACCTCCTAAGGGAGTGGTGGATGTGGGCACAATTATAATATTTAAAAGACACTTGGATAAATACATGAATAGGAAATGTTTGGAGGGATATGAGCCAAGAGCAGGATGGTGCGACTAGTTTAGTCTGGGATTATGTTCGGTGTGGACTGATTCTGCCAAAGGATCTATTTCCACGCTGTTTAACTCTCTGACTGTATGTGGAGAATAATGGCAGCTGAAAGTCAGTATAGACATACGTAGAATTTTACAGACTGTAGGCAAAAAATGGTGGATAATCACAATTAGTGCATTAAATTTGTAAAGAGAGAGGCTGGAAAAAGAATCTGAGACTGATATAAAACTGAGTACGACATGCAGAACCACAGACCAAAGTTCAAGGGAAACATTCAAGTACTGAAAATACTATAGAAGAGAGATAAAGCTCATCCCCAATGTCATGAAATTAAAAACAGACAGTGCTGGAGAAACCCAGCAGGTTTCAAAGAAGAATCATACTGGACTTGATATGTCAACTCTGTTTCTCTCTCCCTGATTCTGCCAGGCTGGTCAAGTTTTATTTTTATTTCAGATCTGCAGCATCCTTAGTATGTTGCTTTTATCATAATGTCAATTTAAATTAAAATTAGGAAATTTTGGACTCCTTTATCTGGAGCTAAATCAGAGGAAAGTCCTTCTTCTTGGAATTGTCTGAAGCTGAACATTAGTTTGATACCAAATGGAGCACTGTGTTCAGTTCCAAGCACCACACTTTAGAGAAAATATAAAGGCTTTTGAGAAGATGCAGAAAAGAATTGCAAGAAATGGTGTTAGGATGTGTGTGGATAGATGGAAAAGTAAGATCTACGTCCTCAGAGAAAATTGAGAGGAGATTTGATAAAGGAAGTGGTCAAAAACATGAGATGTCTAAAGAGAAATTGTTCCTCCTGGCAGAAGTGAGATTACACAAATTAAGATGATTGGTAAAGAAACAACAGCAAGGGCTATTGTGGTACACTTGAAGTGTTCCTGCCTCTGACCAAGAATGTTCAGATTCAAGTTCCACCAACTTCAGAGGTGTTTTACAACAGCTATGAGTAGCTTTTTTAAAAAAAAAACAACCAATGGCAACATGAAGAAAAGAAGTTTTATACACGGAGTGGTTAGGATCTAGAATGCACTGGTGAAGTCTGCGTTGGAGACCTTCAATAATGCCTGTTTAAAGAGAAATAGATAAAGCACCTGAAGGGAAAAATAAATTGAAAAATCAGTACTGTTAGGAGAGTGGAACTAGCAGAGATGCTCCTGCAAAAATTGATCAATTTTCATTTTTTAATAACATTTCTATGTAGAACTATTATTTTTTTCTATGCAGAGAAAAGAAAATAGCTCCTTGTTCCAAAAATTAGAATACTGGAATATTAATTTGTTTACAGAAACGACCTCTGTCCAATTTAGAGCAACAGAAGGCTGGACAGCATATCAGTAAAACACGTGCATTACTTCTCAGGAACATTTTTAAAAAATCAATTAAAAATATAGATAAACCATGAAGGTCTTCAAAGTGTGTGTGTATGTGTGTGTGTGTGTGAGTGAGAGAGAGAGAAAGAGAGATAGAGAGAGAGAGAAAAAGAGAGAGGGAGAAATGGGGAGAGAAGATGGGGTGGAGAGAGAAGGGGGCAGAGAGAGAGAGAAAGAGAAGGAGAAGGAGAGGAAGAGTGAGAGAGGAAGAGTGATGGAGAGAGAGTGGAAGAGAGAGAGAGAGAGCGCACACATGTATGTATACATAATTTGGGGTGCGGGGGGTCCAGAGAAATAGCCATAGAGGGGGATTCCTTTAATGTTTAGCCTTTTGGCCGCACCTGAACCCAGGTTGGCAGGGAGGGCCTGTAGTATCTCCGCAAACACCAAACACCTGCGTGTGTCTTGTGCTGACTTCCAGCAGTTGAATTGTTCCTTACCATATTCAGAAATTGGACGCTCACTTGGAAAATTCTAGCCACATCGCTTAACAACTCCTAAAAAGGCTCATAACTAGTCTAACTTAATGCATGTTACGTGCACTCCTAGCCTTGAATGCTCCAATGATCCAATCTGTACACACACATATATATCCTGCAATCTGAAGCACAGATCCTCACAATCTGACAGCCAAATACTTGCTGGTCATCTGATTTCCAAGCCCCAATGATCCAATCTGCAAATGCACTCTCCCAATTAACTGCTATCCCAACCCTGAGATAGTATTTCCACATCTTGTGATCCAATATTCAGCTAGCATTCCCCACAATACTGCTCCCTTGTAAATAGTTTTCCAGAGACTCTTCTAGAGTTTGCTCTCCAAATACCGCTCCAACTCCCCACTCCACTCCCCAACATCTTCTACGTTCCTACACAAGTCAACTTCAAGGCTAAGCTCCTTACGATCTCTCACAACCTCAGGAACGTCTTCTGTCAGTATTCACTATGTGTTATCCTACCCTTCCACCTCCAGTTTCTGATGTGTCCTTTTACCACACCTAGCTCCCCAAGCAAAAAGAAAGCAGATCTAGACAAACCCAATCACCAATATTAAACATGTAAATCAGGTTAAATCAAACATTGTCAATCTCACGAAAGTATTTAAATTCCAAACAAATGTTACCCAAATGGAACATCAACTAAGTTTTTCTCTCTCCACAGAAGCTGCCAGACTTGCTGAATTTTTCAGCATTTTCTTTAATGCCAGATTTCCAGCATTAGTAATATTTTGCTTCTATTAAAATATTTACATTGCCAACCTACCCACTTAGAATAAGTTGTCAGTCTTTTATCCAGACTGAGTTCAACTCTATAGGTGGTTTTCAGATTTCTAAAATGTTCACACTTTCCAGAATGCAACCAATTCCAGCACACACACACCCATCCCCAAGTATTACAATTGGCATTTCAGAACACTCAGTAAAAATATCCACACATTCTTCAACCATCTGCGTATAATAATTTTCCTTTTCGTTATCGGTACAATCTTATAAAAGGTTGCCAGGGTGTGACATTCCACTGTTCTGTGTCTCTTACTTCCACCTCACCCCATAAGAAAAAGAAGATGACAGGCAATATTTTGGATCAGCTTGAAAGTGAACTATAATCTCCAAACTCAGGCTGCTCTCTCTAAGCTAATGTTCTGGCGGAATTCAGCAGCTGGTGATTTATTTTCTCAAGGGAAGTCTCTATTTGTAAGTCAGCAGCTAAATCTGTGTGGAAATATTCACAATAAATTGCATCTTCATGGTTTTCAATCAATTGCTGCATTGCCTCACTGTTACGTAAAGTTTGTCCCTTTTTATTTTTCTGCACTTTTGATTGTGGACTGAAATGGGAGAAGGACTATTTTAAACACCAGAATTGTGGAATGGGTTACTGCACTTTTTAAAAAGCCAGTAACCAGCACTCATTATGTATTCCTTTGTTTGTTCAAGCAGTTGGCGGATCACTACAGACAAATTGGAGTCAGGAGAGTTGTACAAAGCCACATTCACCTGGCAACAATGAGCTGGCTGCTCAGTGGAATGGTGATCAGTTTTCGAACATAAAGGCCTTCTACCAGTGTTGGTGCAGTTTGAGAAAGGTGATGAGGTGACCAAAGTGAGTGAGTGGCCAGCACAGAGGGCATGGATAATTGCTATTTTGGGGGGCTGGGGTGGATGAGATCAAATGAGGGAAGGTGTTGCGTGCAAAAGTGAGAAGGATGCAGCATGAGCCACAGAAAACAGAAACACAAATCGGGTCCAGTGACCCTTCAGAGATACTATGACAGATATTGATTCCTCAGAACCTTCTTCAGAAATGTTAATTCTGATTTCCCTCCACAGACGCTGACAGATCTACTGAGTTTTTCCAGCAATTTCTATTTTTGTTTTTGTTTCTGATATCTAGCATCCACAGCTCTTTCAATTTTTTGCATATGAGCCACTGTGGAATATGGGTGCAGCAAGAGTGTGTATGAGGTAGCAGAGGGAAGATGGTGGCACTTATTCTTGTGGAGCACAGAAGGTCATTAACCTTCTACTGGGAGTTTCACCTGACTCATGTAGCAACCATGATCTTGACGGGCAGGATTTGGTGTTGTAGTCTCTTTTGGCAGTCGTGAGGAAAGAGGACAGCCCCCCACTGCATCATCCTGTTCACCAGAATGCCAAGGTATTTGTTGACAAATCATGGTGCCAACTTCTGCTGTTTTCTGAGAACATGTACAGCTGTGCAGGGCAGCTTGAGATGCCAATGTTTGCCGGAGTGTACAATGGCAATTTGATGTTGGTGCTTGCAACTGGAATGCCAGTCTATTCCAGATTACCCGGCGAGCGTTGACATTTTGGCATACATTTTTTGAAGCATCATTACTGTTGTAGAAATGCACAACAATATATTATAAATATTTATCATTTCAAATTTCGATTTTAAAGCAGAGGTAAATGCACTTTTATTTTTAGTTATGTGAAAGTGGCATTTGTTTTTTTTTAAGAAGAGTACAGAAAGTTATTTTTGAGAAATGAATTTAAACCTCATTTCCAAGAAAGCGCATGAATGAAGCCAAATGACTTGATAAACTACATGAGGAATTAAAGAATGCTTACAATGTTGAACTTTTATGACACACAGAAAGCTGTACCAGTGGTCACAATCACGTTTCAGTTGAGAAGGTTAGTTTCAAACCAGCAGGAACGCAGTTTAGTTTGCGGAAGTTCAGACTTTCAGAGCTGGAGAGAAGTCTTAAAATTGCTTTAGTAGTTTAATTACAGAAAGCTGTTCTTCAAATTCATTTCGGAGAAGACAATAAAGTAGTCAGTATTTGTATATCTTGGGGAGAGACAACAAATGAGAGCACCAAATCCGGTCACCAAAAATAAATGTTTGAAATCTCATCAGTTAAGTGACTAATTCACAAATTATGCTTTAAGTTAAAATTTACTGGGGTTGAGAGTCTCATCGAATAATGCTGGGAAAAAGATTGAATTTTTGTTTACAATCTTTCTAAATGGTTGGACATAATTGTGTACTTTTTATTTTATACAATAAATTTCTGTTCTTTTGGTAAGGGTCCATTGACAGCCTCTTGCAAATGTGTGTTCAGTGGCTAACCACCAAAGTAATCAAACTGCACAAATAAAATTTATGATCAAGCCAGATTTCAACTTAGATTATATCTGTCCAGTATTATGACAGAGAGTTGCCAATTTTTGTAATGCCAACTCCCATATGTAGTATTGTGACAATGACTAGAAAAACTGTTTTCAATATGTTGGTTGAGGTACCATTATCGGCGAAAACCCTGGAATAACTCCACTACAAATCATTTTATACAATCAGAGAGTTTGAGCTTGCTGCATACTTACCATATCGAATATTTTTTCCAGTTCAGGTATTATGCAGATAAATGCTCAGTGATGAGAAATACAGTAATTGATGGAAGTTGATTAATCTCCACACATTTTCCTAACAATAGAATTATCATTAGTCATGTTGGTCAGTACAGCATCTACAAGTGCAGAAGCTACAGTATTTCTTCAATTAGTTCAGAGGAAATTAACAGAAAGGCTGAAATTATGATGACCCCACAAAGAAGGTAATGCAATGACTGCCAACTTATTGCGTCATGGAATTTTCATATAGTCAAAGAAGAGGTAACATTTGATGCAGCCATTTCATCTTGTCACAAACTCTACAGACTTAAATTTCAGTTGTAATTAAATTCACTCTGCAGACTTTAATTTAAACAGTCTACTGACTGACTTGCCAGCTTTCACTGTTATTTTGTAGCTGTCTTTCTCAATTGTATCTGCATCTGGTAGTTCAAAATTAAAGAGCTCATTGGAATGCTGAGACCATATTGCCTCTCTTGCTTACATGTCATCAACAAATACAATTCAGATTGTATTCTGAATTTTAATGCTACTGATTCTGTGCAAGGGATTTGTATATTTTTGAGCTATTTATATTATGGTGCAACAGAGCTTTTTGTTTGAGAGATATTTCTTAAACAAATGCAATATTATTCAAAAGACATACAAAAAGCATATACGGAGATTAAAAAAATCTTTGGAAATATTATGTTGAGGCAATAATGAAGACCTCGCACAAAAGCATAATTGGGTCACAAAGAATCTTGGATACAACATGTCCAAGAAAGACAGAGATGGAAAGAAGAGTGGCAGTATATGTTAAGAATATTACAATTCTAGAGAGATTGGACATAATAATGGGATAAAGGACAGAATCTATTTACCTGTGAGAAACAAGAGGAGTCAGTACTTTACTTTATCTAGCCTATAGGTCACCAACTAGTAGGAAAGCTACAGAAGAGTACATATATAGGAAAATTGGAGAAAGGTTAAATTGCTGTAGCATAGAGTTAATGAGAGAACTTAATTCTTCTAACAGTGACTGGGGTAGTCATGATGTAAAGGGAACAGAGTAGAAGAGTTTCTTAAGTATATTTAGGGGAATATCCATGATCATATGTTTTTCAATTAACAAAGTGGGCCAAGTGGATCCCGTGTCAGTAGGCCAATGTTCAAGACATAGCATTCACAGTATTAAGGTTCAGATTAATGTTGGAAAAGGGGAAGGAACAAATAGAAGAGAGAAAAAAAACTAAGGAGTGTTGATTTCAGATAAATTGGAAATAATAGCCTGGCAGGCAAAACTGTAACAGAATAATGGTCTGCATTTAAAGAGGGGATATTGCAGGTACACCAGGCGCACTGACCTATACACCACTGAAGCCAGGCACCAACTCACAGACACCTCCTCTTACTGCCCCCCTAACCATGATCTCACCTCCCATCACCAAACCATCATCTCCCAGACCACCGACAACCTCCTCACCTCAGGGGACTTCCCATCCACAGCCTCCAACCTCATAGTCCAGGAATCCCACACTGCCCGGTTCTACCTCTTCCCCAAAATTCATAATCCTGACTGCCTGGTTGACCCATCTCCTCCACTTCCCACAACTCTGCCCTTGAACACCACCCCCTCCAAGAGCAACAAGGACAGAACCCCCTCTGGTCCTCACCTTCTATCCCACCAAAGCAGCATTCTCTGCCATTTCCACCACCTACAATCAGACACCATCAGCAAAGATATATTTCCCTGTCCACCCCTTTCAGCATTCCGCAGAGACTATTCCCTCCGTGGCTCCCTTGTTAGTCCACGCCCCCCCCACCAACTCACCATCCACTCCTGGCACTTACCCTCACAAGAGGCGTAAAACCTACGCCCACAATCCCCCCCTCATCTCCATCCAAGGCCCCAAAAGGATCCTTCCACTTCTGGCAGAGATTTTCCTGCACCTCCAAATACCTCATCTACTTGATGTGGTCTCCTGTGGAAGACAGGACATTAACTTGCAGAACATTTCAGAGAACATCTCTGCGACATACGCACCAATCAACCCCACCACCCTGTGACCGAACATTTCAACTTCCACTCCACCCACCCCAAACTCCGTCAAGGGCATGTAAGTCCTATGCCTCCTCCAACGACAAATTCTATCCAACCGACGACTGGAGGAAGAACGCTTCATCTTCTACCTAGGGACCCTCCAATCACACAGGTTCAATGTTGATTTCACCAGTTTCTTGATCTCCCCTCCTCTTCTACCTTATCCCAGATCCAACCCTCCAACTTTGCACCACCTCTTGAACCGTTCTACCTGTCCAACTTTCTTTCCACCTACCTGCTCCAACCACCACTCTGACCTATCATCATCAACACCCACCTTCATTTATCTATCGCATTCCCAGCTACCTTCCCCCCAGACCCACCCCCCTCCCATTTATTTTTCAGCCCCTTTGAGGTCCCCACATTCCTGATGTAAATTTATGCTCGAAACATTGACTCTCCTGCTCATCGGATGCTGCTTGACTGGCTTTTCCAGCACCACATTTTTGGACTCAGATCTCTAGCATCTGCAGCCCTCACATTTTTCTCTGATGGCGCAGGTACAATCAAGATATATCCCCAGGAAGGGAAATGGAACAAAAGACAGACTTTCCTGAATGATGAAGGTGATACATAGTAAGTTGAAGCAGAAAAAGGGTGCATTTTTCAAATGTCAGCTTGGTAAGATAATTTTGAACCAGGGTGAATAGAGAAAATTCAGAGGGGAAATTAAATAGAGAAGAAGAAAGAGGCAATGAGAGAGTATGAGGAGAGAATATAAACACTTAAATAGTAAAAGGATAATAAAAGGAGGCTTGGAGCTAAAGAAAAATCAGAAAGTGCAGAGACAGAGGGCTGGAGGAATTACTAAATGAGTACTTTGTAACTGTCTTTACCAAGGAACAATATGTTCCCAAAATCACAGCAACCGAGCAACACTGCATTAGATAAACTAAAAACAAAAGAACACAGAGGACATATTAGATAGTATTTATTGGTGCTAAATCACCAGAATTGCGGGGAATACACCTGAGTACCTGAGGGAAGTAAAAGAGGAAACTGACAAGTCACTAACTTAAATTCTTCTTTCAATTCTTCTTAGATATAGTAATGTTATCAGTAGACTGCTGAATACAGATCCTTGTTCAGGAAAGTTTGTAAGGATTAACCCAACAAGTACAAACCAACCAGTTTTAACTAAGGAGGAAAAAAAACCATTTGGAAGCAATAATCCTGGACAAAATGAACAGACATCTATACAAGTATGGGTTAATTAAGGAAAGTCAACACGTAAGTGTTTTCAGAAATTGTGTAAATGAACTTGACATTTTTTTGAGAGTTAAGATATTGCTGAAGGTAACAAGTGTATTTGGTACATGTATGGTCTTCCAAGTTATTTGATAAAGGGCTATGTAATAAGCTTGCCAACAACACTGGAGGTCATGGTGTAAAAGGGATGGTAATAACATGGTTAAAAATTCAGTGAAGTGACAGGAAACAGCAGTATGAATTGTTGTTTACAGTCTCAGAGAAGATAATGGGTTTCCCTGTGACCAGTACAAGGACTATTGGATTCCTTGATTATATGTGGCCTCGACATAGATGTTCAGTTCACATTTGTGGACTGTAAAAACAGTGGTGGTCTTCAAGAATACATAGAATTGGTATTGGAATGGGCAGACACATGGCAGAAAATTTCATTCAGAGGAGCGTAAAGTGATACGTTTTGGCAGGCAGGATGATGTAAGGCAATATAACTGAAAGGATACAATTCTGAAAACGATATAGAGAGAAAAAGTGATTTTAAAAAGGCAATCATGATCTAGGGCTTTAACAAATCACTGCTGTTCTAATCACTGTATTATTGAATGATTCCTGCAGTTTAAATAAATTATTCCTGCCTTTACTGAGGTAATTATGATATGCCATTTTCCCTGTCATCTGAATAAAGTCGCTTAAACTTCCAGTTCCCATTAGAAAGGTCTGGTTAGGCTTTTAATCTGCCTGATATTATTGTTTTAATTACTTGCTTCACAATGTCGACAGGTATACAACCTCAGGTTATTTCTGTTCGCCCTGTTCTTCCAATTTTTGTGACTGTGCTTTGTAGTATCTGCTCACGATGGCAGTGATACTCAAAAAGTCCACAAGTAGTTTTTTTAATCTTCTTGACCTTCTATCCTGACTACAGCACCATTTGAAGTTTTCCCTGGCCAATAGGGAATTTTACTATTTACTCACGGAACCCTCTAATGTTTGTTTACTCATTCGTGAAGTCTGCCTCCCACAAACCACCACCTTACAACACAGCCTGTAGCTGCTTTGGAATTATTACAGTAATTTTCTTCCTTCAGGGAGTTGCTAACTTTCTTGTTGGAATGTGTCTCCAACTTTCTTGTTGGAATGTCTCTGAAACCAGGTCAGAAATGCTTTAACTGTTTGCTGGAATATTTTTTCTTTATTGTGGTTTGCCACGTGGGTTACTTTCGTAGTGGTCTTAACCTTCGGTTCTAACCTGCAGAAATTGGAGCAAGTAACTTGAAGCCGAGTCTGAAGATCTCACACCAGTGCTCATTATGTGTGGTATGAGCTGTCAAATCAAATCAACATCAATGCCAATTAAATTATAGGTACTATTTGAAGTTTTTACTTATGGTGATGGTGGTGGTTGCCACAATCTTCTTGAAATGTAGGAAACTCAAAGACCTGTTTGGTCTAGAATGATAAAGGGAAACCACTTCTGATCTAGAGTCAGAGTCATGGAGATGTACAGCGTGGAAACAGACACTTCGGTCCAATTAATCCATGCTGACCAGATATTCTAACCTCATCTAGTCCTATTTGCTAGCATTAGGCTCATATCCCTCTAAACTCTTCCTATTCATACATCCACCCAGATGCCTTTTAAATGTTATAAGTGAACCAGCCGCCACAGCTTCCTCTGGCAGCTCATTCCATAAACACACCACCCTCTGTGTGAAAAAGTTCCTCCTGAGGTCCCTTTTAAATTTTTTCCCTCTCATCTTAAAGTTATTCCCTCTAAGTTTGGACTCCCCTATCCTGGGGAAAAGACCTTGGCTATTTTACCCAATCCATGTCCCTCAGGATTTTATAAACCTCTATAAGATCAGCCCTCAGCTTCTGATGTTCCAAGGAAAATAGACCTAGCCTATTCAGCTTCTCCCCTTAGCTCAAACCCTCCAACCCTCAAAACATCATTGTAAATCTTTTCTGAACCCTTTCAAGTTTCACAACATTCTTTCCTATGGGGGGGGGGGGGGGGGGGGTGGAGGGGAGGAAGGAGACCAGAATTGAACCCAGTATTCCAAAAGTCTGGCTGAACCAATTTCCTATAGAGCCACAACATGACTTCCCAACTTCTAAAATAGTCTCTTGTAGTTAACAAGATATACTTTATTGCATGCTGGCTATTATTACAAATTACATTGATATGATTGTTATGGGGACTGTGTGTTAGGTCTCGCTTTTTCAAGATCCTAAGTGTTTCTGCCCAGATGTGCAGTCATCATTAAGAGTAGTGCTTATGGCATCCTTCAGCATTCGACCTATAAACAATAGGAACTGGAATGTTTTGTCTGTCAATGTGCTGCTGGTAGATTCAGTCATAGCCTTCAAATGGAACTTGGACAAGCACTGGAAGAAAAAGAAATCGCAGGGCAGTGATTTAAAAGTGAGAAGCATGATGAGCTTAAAGTGTTCTTGTGGGGACCTGGCACAACCGGGACCATGACCATTCTCGAATTTTATGAAATAAGTTCAGAGTAAAACCTTATTGAAATAACTATTATGTTACACAGTACATTGCTTTTCACAAAAAGTAACATTACTTTTCACAATAAACAATAAGAAAAATCACTTGATTTTCAACTTTACTTTCACTCAACTGTTTTATACCTCTTATTCTAAAATAGACAAGTTACCTTCAAATAGAAATCATAGATTTTTAAAGAGGTTTTTTTTCCAAAGAGGGGCTGAAACATATCGTTTTGTTTCCCACAAAGATTGCGTGGACTCAGAACTACGGCATATGCGCCAACAATCTCATTTCATTAGCCATTGTGCCAGTTCAGTGGCACAAAGTTGAAGACAAGCCAATTTTGGAGAAGCTTGGTTGGAGTCAGAATAGTTACCTGTTCCAAATCAGATGGCTATCCAACAGAAGCCATTTAAGGAGCCTGTCAAGGCCTCTTTTCAGTGCTAATGGGAATTTCCAGTAAGCATGTTGTCTTTGCACATCAGGCTTTGCACATCAAAGTGGCTTCACAGTGGAAAAGAAACGGTCACAATTAATTCTGCAAAGAATTCCCTGATTTGCACCTATCATGGTTGCTGGGCCACAGCTGCAGTCACTAGCTCTTCCTTGCAGGGATACCTGTCTATGATCACAGCTTTTGACGTTTCAAATTTCAAAACTCTGACCTTTTCGTCAGAGGGTGACTCCACATTAAGACTCCAGTACACACTGGCAGCTTCTATCTTGGGCAATGGGTTGTGCATGTATCAGCAGTATTGGGCCTCCCATTGTATCTCCTGTCAGAGTCCACAAAAAGTCCACCGGGACTATAACATGGTGTTGTGTGATTTTTAACTTGTACAGTCCAGTTCAACCGAGCACCTCCAAATCATCACAAAAAGCCCTCTTGCCATTAACTGATTGCCACTTAAAAATTTGAGCTGGGCATATCAGGAACACACACTGAGGGGGTCAGAGCACAGAACTGGTCCAAATAACATGTTAACAATCCCAGAATGGGCAACTTGTGCACAAAAACTCAAATGAATAAGCACTCACAACCACCATACTGATGTGCTGCATATTTAATTCCAGAATGGACATTTTCATCATATGAATCTAAGAATAACTAAAATGATCTTACAGTTTCAATGGCTTTTTTTTCTGAAATGTTAACATCTCATTCACTTTGAAATACTGACATGCTCTGCCACATTGCTATTTCAGTCATGGTAGAGGAGACATGTGAGGAGTTTATTCGAATGGAAATATATTTTGCCTCATGCAAAGAGTAATCAAACAATAACAAGTAAAATAAGTTTATAAAATAATGAGGGGTACAGATAGAATTGAGGGTAGTTGTCTTTTCAAGACTCAGAGCATATTTTTTAAGATGTGGAGAGAGATTTAAAAAAGACAAAAGGCAATTTTTTTACACAGAGACGGTTTCAAGTGTGGTATGAACTTCATGAGGAAGTGGTGGATGCAGGTACAATTACAATGTTTAAAAGATATTTGGATGGATACATGAAGAGGAAAGGTTTGGAGGAATGTGGGCCTAGAGCAGGTAGGTGGGACTAGTTTAGTTTGGGATTATGTTCGGCATGGACTGATTCCATGCTGTATGACTCTATGACCATGACTCTATAAACAGTTTAAAAGAGAAGATTCACTTGATTGATACCTGGACCTGGGGTGGGGGCGTTATTTTAAGTGTAAACATTGAGCAGTCCGGGTCTGTATTCATTGGAGTTTTGAAGAATAAGAAGTGATCTTGTTGAAGCATATTCTGAGCATACTTGACAGAGTGGCTGCTATAAGGATGTTTTCCCTTATGGAAGAGACTAGAACTCAGGATCTAGGTTAATAGTAAACAATCTCCCATTTCAGATCGAGAAGAAGAAGGTATTTTCTTTTATAGATCTGAGAGTTGATGGAGCTCATCAGAGAGCAATACAGATGGTGTGATTGACTAGTTTGAAGTCAGAGGTTGATAGATTCCTAACAAACAAAGGAGTCAAATGTTACCATGTATCAGCAGGAATATAGAGTTGAGATCACAATCTGATCAGCCAGGATCATACTGGATGATGGAGCAGCTTGAGGCGCTCGGGGCCTAATCGTGTTCCTAACTTGTATGTTTGTATGTACATATCCCTGCAAACCATTACCTTTGAAAGGAATCTTTATCTTAAAGGGACATGTTGTTATTAAATCAAAGATATTACCAGAATGCAGCATTAGCTACCGTATTCAGACAAGCAAATACAGTAATTCTAATCACTGCTTCAATGATCACTTTTTTTAAGGTGAAGACTGGCAGATGGCAGAGATCAGAGCCTTGGAAAGAAAATAACTCTGCACACATCAACAGTGCCCTGAATTGTTAATCTTGGGGTCTGTTATTGTATAAACAAACAAAGATATGTGCTTATTCATTCAGCATGTGTGAAGCAAAAGGGAGAATAATATTTTTATGATGTGTGCCTGTATTAGAGAAGCAATTGGTCTTTTATGGAGTTACTTTTGTTGCAAGCAATACTTATTTGTTAAAATATGGAGGGGATGGATGTTTCAACTTTTGATACTCAATTGACCTAAGCATTAAGCAATTGAGAAAGTTATTGTTCTTTGTTTCATGATCTAAAATTTGATTCCCATTTTGGAAAGATACATTATTTCCTTTTATTTTGACTGTACCAAAAACCCTATACCCTGCTGAACTCTTCATTTCCAATGAATTCCTGCTGAGCTCGCCTTCTCCCAGGTCATGTCATTATGGTAACCATTTTAAGGTGCTTCAGCTCAATTTTTAACTGCTTTCTTTCTAATCAAAGTCCAAGCCCTTCAGGTTAGATTATGAGATTTAAACATTAATAGTCTATATTTTACATCATCATGATGCACCTAAGGTTAAGTTTATCATACAACTAATTGAACAGTAGCACAGTCACAAGCTGGTAAAAGTTATAGTAGGAGTGTTCATGTGTGAATCGAGGATTCAAAACCCTGACCTACTGAAGGTCCAACTCCCTGCAGCTATGTCTATTTGCTATTGTTCAACTTTTTTACAGAATGCAGTTACTTCTATCATATTTCTCACAATCAGGTCATTTTCTGCCACAGCGTTTGGTTGAGAGGGGCACGGGAGACAAAAATTAGTTTAGTTGCTCCACACAGGGTGGAGAATCTCAGCTGCATGAAGTTATAAATAACAATTTCTAAGCAAGTTTCTGAATATTTTTGTTTCTCCTTCTAATTATTACACTGGGAGTCTAAGTTGAGAAATGATTTAAAGGTCACAGAAATGAACTGTTTTCGATTGGTCTCTTGATCAAACTCAGGACCATATTCAGTGATTGAGCAAAATCAAAATTTTGCTGTACGGGATAGGCAAAATGTAAAACACTGCCAATTTTGAAAAAAAATATGTGAACAAATTGGACATTTATAATTTTAAAAAGTGAACCTTACAATAATAAAAACGTAAACTGAAGAGCATAGATTCTTGTCATAATTTCATCTCGACATACATTTGATGGCAAGGCAGAGCTTTCAATGATTCTCTTTGCTCATTCCATATTATATGAATTCTGATGTATATATTCTGACATGCACATACTGATTCATGGACTGTATTAGTGTGCTGCATAAATATTCAAAGCATACTTCAGGGCAAGTCTTAACAATGACATATTGCTACAAGTACTATTCACTAATAATGATATGGTTCTTTTATAATCTCTCCTAAATAGCACAGAAGCATCAGTCTACAGCCAATATCCTTCTCTGACATTATGCTCTAATGTAACAGTCATTACTTCTGACTTGGGTGAAAGAAAAACTTGAGGTCACTGTTTTATGGGATGTCAACCTTCTAGATTCAATTTTACATAAAATTGTAATATTTTCTCACTCTAAAACATCAAGTATTTTTAGGACTGTAGCCAACATTTCAAACTATTTCACATCAAAGTTGCAAGTCGATGACATTGCTGGTCTAAGAAATATATGGAGAAAGTGAGGACTGCAGATGCTGGAGATCAGAGCTGAAAATGTGTTGCTGGAAAAGCGCAGCAGGTCAGGCATCATCAAAGGAGCAGGAGAGTCGATGTTTCGGCCATGAGCCTTCCTGAAGAAGGACTCATGCCCCGAAACGTCGACTCTCCTGCTCCTTGGATGCTGCCTGACCTGCTGCGCTTTTCCAGCAACACATTTTGAGCTAAGAAATATATGGCACTCACAATCTCTGAAAAAGCTTTGGCATAGCAAAAATGAAAAAGTTGGCTTGCGTTGTTCCTCAACAGTATTTAAAACTGATTCACATCAGTTTTATGCTGAAACAAAGGCAGGGATAAGATCATGCTGGGTTTTGAAAATAAGTATGCAATTTTAAAATCAACTATTCAATTGGGAGCCAATGTAATTCAGCGAGCAAAGGCATGATGGGTGGAAGGCTCTTGGGACAAAGTACAAAATGGGGAGCAGGATGATCTCAGTTTACAGAGATTAGAACGTAAGATCGTAAACGCATGAGGAATAGAAACAGCGATAGGCCATTTGGCTCAAGCCTTTGCCACTGTTCAAAAACATCATGGATGATCTAATAGTGTAGCTGCTGAGTATGAATTCAATCAGCAACCAAAGGATTTCCATTCAGATAGAACTTGGGATACTACCCAGCAATGCACTCGAATAATCAGGTTTGAAGATAACAGATTTCACCGGGAGATGAGCTGAGGCACGGATAGAGTCATGCAGTATTGTGGAGGTCTAAATAATCAGTCTTAGAGATAATGCAAATAAGTGGTTAGAAATTCATTTAGGGCCCAAATACAACATTGCTGGGTGGACAAATGAAGTTGATGACTAGGTAAAAGAGTTTATTGTAAGGACCAAAAACAATGGCTGGCTTTTCATAGAGTCATGTACAGCATGGAAACAGACCCTTCCGTCCAACTAATCCATGCCAACCAGATATCCCAACCAAGCCCATATTCCTCCAAACCCTTCCTATTCATATACCCATCCAGATACCTTTTAAATGTTGCAATTGAACTAACCTCCACCACTTCCTCTGGCAGCCCATTCCATACACGCACCACTCTCTGCGTGAAAAAGTTGCCCCTTACATCTCTTTTATATCTTTCCCCTCTCACCCTAAACCTATGCCCTCTAATTCTGGCCAGCCCCACCCCAAGGAAAAGACTTTGTCTATTTATCCTATCCATGCCCCTCATGATTTTATAAACCTCTATAAGGTCACCCCTCAGCCTCTGTTGCTCCAGGGAATAGCCCCAGCCTGTTCAACCTCTTCTTGTAGCTCAAATCCTCCAACCCTGGTAACATCTTTGAAAATCTTTTCTGAATCCTTTCAAGTTTCACAACATTTGTCCTATAGGAAGGAGATCAGAATTGCATGCAACATTCCAAAAGAGGCCTCCTCAAAGAATTCTAGTAGATTTTTCAGGCATGGCCTCGCCTTGACAAAACCATGCTGACTCTGCCCTATTTTACCATAAACTTCCAAGTATTCAGAAATCTTATCCTTCACAACGGATTCCAGGATCTTACCCATGACCGAGGTTAGGCTAATCAGTCTGTAATTTTCTGTCTTTTGCCTTCCTCCCTTTTTGAACAGGAGTGTCATGTTAACAATTTTCCAGTCCTCTGATTCGAGCCAGCATTTGGCCCATATTCCTCTAAATCTTTCCTAATCACGTACTCATCCAGCTGTCTTTTAAAATCTATATATTTGATCAGTAAAATAATTCCAAAAACAATTCAGTTTTATGGCACATCCTGAACATATGAACAAACAAGTTACCAGTTGCTCAATACTGGTGGACTAAAGTCAAGGTGAAAAGACCAACACTTAAAATTAAGCTAGAATTACAAGACCAAATATGTATAAGGCAACAACAGTGATGGCAGGAAGGAAACAAAAGACTGGAAGCCATTTGAGAGATGTAGGGTGTAAAAGTGAATGTAGTGATGGTTATGGATAGTGTGGTTATAGTGGGACAGATACTGTTTTCTGCAACTGACTGTGGGTACCCAAGGCTACACTGCTTGTTTGGTACTAGCATTAAGAGCATTTCATCTGAGTGTGGAGGAACTTGAAATAAAAGGGGAAAGATCAGATTATTATGGTCTACATACATATCAATAACACAGGGAGCAGAAAGAAAGAGGCTGTTGAAGAAGAATGAGAAGTTAGGAACTAAATTATAAAGCAAATCTGCAAAAGTGACAAGTCCTGCATTATTACCACTGCCATGAGCAAAAAGGCAAAATATAGAAAAAGGTTATCCATTTTGATAGGCAAGTTGGTGAAGTAAAATATTTTTTGAAATTGATGGATACTACAGAATGCTACAGTACAGAGAGATCCAAATACCCTGAGACATGAGACACAAAATGCAAGCGTGCAGATGCAGCAAGCATTTTATTTTACTCATTCATGGAATGAGGACATCAATGGCTAGGCTAGCATTTATTGCCCATTCCTAATTGTCCAGAATGCAGTTCAGAGTCAACCATATTGCTGTGGGTCGGGAGTCACACAAAGGCCAGACCAGGTATGGAAGGCATTTTCCCTCCCTGGAGGACATTTGTAAACCAAGTGAGTTTTCCCAACAATCATCAGATTCTTAATTCCAGATTCTTTATGGAATTCGCCAACTGGCACATCAGGATTTGAACCCAGGTCCCCAGAACAATACCTGAGTCTCTGAATTAGCAGGCCAGCGATAATACCACTAGGTCATTGTCTAATAACGAAGACAAATGGAATAGTGTCCTTCTTTGCAAGCGGAATTGGTGCATTAAAACAGGGAAGTCTTACCATAATTGCTCAGGAAGTTGCATAAAACACAAAACCATATTGTGTACAGCTTTGACTCCTTATTTAAATGAGGGATGTACTGCATTGGTGACAGTCAGAGAAAGGCCTAGTAGGTTCTGAAAGCTCCCATCAGTCCCTAATGTAGATCCAAAAGCACGCATTATGTGGAAAACAGTCACTCCATCAAAGTGGCCATCTAATGGTCAAAGGACAGGCAACCCAATGAAAGATCCCAGATAGGTTCTTGAAAGTGAAAGGGCAGCCAGAGGTTATCAGCTCTAAAGCAGCAACAAGATGCTATGGCAGGAAAGCAAGGGAATGGTAGCCCTAAATTGGAGACACCCTTGCCTGAGTTTTTCAAATTTTAAATAAAAAGTGGCTTTTCCAATTGTGCCACCTGTACTTTTTATTGTGAGGGGTGCTGCGCAGCCTGTTACGAAAATTTGAAGGAAAGCAGGAAAGACTGTAAGCCTGTCTGGTGCACTGCACAGTCCCCACACTCTGACTGAAAGCGACCTTTCGGCAACTAAACTGTCGCATCACTTGCAAGACTCTGGAGATAAAACGGAAAGGCCTTAATAAGATTTAAATTGAGTTAATTAGCACGAGGTACTGTTATTGTACAAATGCCACCTCTGGGAAAGCATTATTCAAGGATGAGATCAGTACAGTAATGAGAAATTATCTTGGTTCAGAAGATCAAAATGCAGGACTGAACTGAATGCTCCCCAGAGACACACCAGGGGAGCCACCTCTACAACTGGACAAAAAAAACAGCAGGAAGAATACCCTGTTATCTTCTCATCTCCCCTCAATTAAAGTTTAGAAGGGAGCGGAGGCAAGTTAGGGATGGCTTTCTCACCCAGAAACCAATTGGGATTCAACACACAGTTGACAGGGTGACAACGGGGTCACTAATTCTCAGTGGAACCTCAGTTGAAGAGAATTTCTGCTCATCTAGTACTCAGTATTGAACAAGTAATCTGACAATTTAGAAGAGTCAAGAGAGGCCGTGACACATGGAAGCTGACTAGAAAATAGTTGATAAGTGAACTTGGTCACAATTTTTTGTCTGTTATTGAAATCTGCACTATAATTCACCAAGTTCCTATCCAGTCTTAGCGAGCAAAATTTTTTGAATCCTGTTATCCCAACCCAAAGCATTCAGAAGGGTAAAAAAATGGGTAAACAGCAACATGGACAGATTCTGACAGTTCAAGATCATGCAGAAAACAACAGCACATTACTGCTGGCATTCCATTGACACTGGCACTTATTTTATGAAAGTTTTCATTTCCAGCAGAAACAAACGAGTTACACAAGAAATTTTCGCACAAGTTCCTGTTGGCAAGCATGGGTGAAGGTAGTTTTTTGGAATAAATTAATAGTGAGTTATTCTGATTTGGAAAGCACTTTTCAAATTGATATTGAAGGCAGACGATAGACATTGACATGCTAATATTTAGACTGATGGGAAATCATGACATTGTGGTACTATCACTGGACCTGTAATCCATATGCTCAAGTTAATTCTATGGGAAATGACTTCAAATCCAAGACATCTGGTGGAATTCAAACTCTTAAAATCTGGCACTGCCCAGTAATGGTGACCTATGTCAACATTCCCTCGAAGCTGTGTACGTGCTGAGGGTCAGTGCACAGGAAACACCATTCGCAGCATTGAGTTCCAGTTCTGGAAGTCATGGATGTGCAGGAACCTCGGAGATCCATGTAAAAGATAAAGAAATTAATGGGAATTGCTTTCATTCCATTTAAATGTCCCTCCAGCTATGTGAAAATCAGCAGCAACAGTCTATATGACCACATGACGATTGGTGTGCAGCAACCCTCCACATAGATTTGGAGGATTTCTTTGAGCTACATGAAGAGGCTGTGTAGGCTGGGGTTGGGGTGGGAGAGGAAAAATTTAAAAGTGACATAAGGGGCAATGTTTTCACACAGATGGTGGTGTGTGTATGGAATGAGCTGCCAAAGGAAGTGGTGGAGGCTGGTAAAATTTCAACTTTTAAAAGATGGGTATATGAATAGGAAGGTTTAGAGGGATATGCACCAAGTTCTGGCAAATGGAACTAGATTAGGTTGGGGTATCTGATCACCATGGACGAGTTGGACTGAAGAGTCTGTTTCCATGCTGTACATCACTATGACTCAATGACTCAAAGGCCCTCTGATATGGCCCAGCAAACCATTCAATTCAAAAACCATTAGGGATGGGAGACAAATGCTGGCTTTGCCAATGAAATCCATATCCTTGAAATAATGAAGAAGCAGTTAGAGAACAGGGTAAGCATTTGAATGGGAAATGTTTTGCATCATTATCTTGCCCTCAGCAGAGAAACGGGATGAATAACACAGTTCTTTTAAGCAAAATGAGTCACACTTCCTTGACAAGTGAAACTCAAAATATGTAAAATCCAATGAGATCTTGACTACTTATGATGGTTTATATTTGTAAACATATGACAGAAGTCAAATCCATCTGAAACCCAACTGGAAGGGATGGCAAGTTAAGGGATGGTGGCTCACATTGATAAAGTTGAAGTGGAAGTGGCCATGCTGAATGAAGAGAATGAAGAAGCTTGATTCCCTCCTCCTCACATCATTCAGCCACAGCCTATGGTGATAGGGAATACACACTATCAATTGCGCTGTGCATTTTTTTTCAACTTTTGTGGTTCAGTCTTTTGAGGCTCTAAAACAGAATGCTAAAGCTTGAACCCAGGCTGATATATGACAGAATTCAGACCTGCTAGCCCTCTCCAGTAAGGTTTGTGAAGGCTTTTTAATCTCTTTCCATGTGTCAAAGGGGTAAAACACAATGTGTCTGCAGTTTGGGATATAATCCACAAGAGCTTCTTCCTGCTGGGGAGGGAGATGGTCTTCAGCCACTTATTATTGATGTTGTCACAAGATATCAGAGGTCAGTCTGTTTTGACTTGCTACTACCTCCACCGCCTCTCATCCCCAAGGGACTGTTGCTTGAAATTCACTTCATATTCATTAGTATAAAATTCCATGGGGGTCTCACTTCATGCGATCATGTAATTTACATCCACAGCCAGTTTTGGTTGTATCAGCCTTCTTTTTAAAGAACACATTTGGAATTGCAAGAACAAATTGTCCTCAGAAATTGGAGTTCTGACCTATCTATGGTCATGGCATTTTCACAAAGACAGAAGTCAAATAATGCAGGTTCATAATTCCTTGAAAGTGGAGCTGCAGGTAGTTAGAATAGTGAAGGCGGTGTTTGGTATGCTTTCCTTTATTGGTCAAAATATTGAGTACAGGAGTTGGGAGGTCATGTTGCGGCTGTAGAGGACATTGGCTAGGCCACTGTTGTAATATTGTGTGCAATTCTGGTCTCCTTCCTATCGGGAAGATGTTGTGAAACTTGAAAGGGTTCAGAAAATATTAATAAGTATGTTGCCAGGGTTGGAGGATTTGAGCAATTCGGAGAGGCTGAAAAGGCTGGGGCTGTTTTCCCTGGAGTGTCGGAGGCTGAGGGGTGACCCTACAGTGGTTTACAAAATTATGAGGGGCATGGATAGGATAAATAGGCAAAGTCTTTTCCCTGGGGTCGAGGAGTCCAGAACTAGAAGGCATAGGTTTAGGGTGAGAGGGGAAAGATATAAAAGAGACCTAAGGGGCAATGTTTTCACACAGAGGGTGGTGCGTGTATGATACGTGTATGGTACTGCCAGAGAAAGTGGTGGAGGCTGGTATAATTGCAACATTTAAGAGGCATTAGGATGTGTATATTAATAGGAAGGGTTTGGAAGGATATGGGCCGGGTGCTGGCAGGTGGGACTAAATTGGGTTGGGATATCTGGTCGGCATGGACGGGTTGGACCGAAGGGTCTGTTTCCATGCTGTCCATCTCTATGACCCTTTGACTCTAAGACACCCCATTTAAATTGGTTTGTTTAAAATCTAATTTTATTTGTTTCTGGGAAAAAGTTACCTGCATGGGATCATTTTTAAATTGATTGTGTTGCAACTAACCAAAGAGGCAGTTGAATTAGGGCGGCACGGTGGCACAGTGATTAGCACTGCTGCCTCACAGCGCCTGAGACCCGGGTTCAATTCCCGCCTCAGGCGACTGACTGTGTGGAGTTTGCACGTTCTCCCCGTGTCTGCATGGGTTTCCTCCGGGTGCTCCGGTTTCCTCCCACAATCCAAAGATGTGCAGGTCAGGTGAATTGACCATGCTAAATTGCCCGTAGTGTTAGGTAAGGGGTAAATGTAGGGGTATGGGTGGGTTGCGCTTCGGCGGGTCGGTGTGGACTTGTTGGGCCGAAGGGCCTGTTTCCACACTGTAAGTAATCTAATCTAAAGACAGGGAGTCAGTTCACTTCTCCTCAGTTTAACCATTTGGGATAACCCATCAGAAACTGTAGCAATTAAGGAACTTCACCCAGGGTCTAGGTGTAACAAAGTTATTAGATGGTTGTAGCTTCTAGACTCATCTGCAGGACCAAAGGTAACACAGAATAAATGAAGAATATTTAGCCTGCAAGCGACCTCTCTCTCCATTAATGATTATGTGCATGCTGTGAACTTTACCTTATGTACTGAGTTATGTTAATATATGCTTGGAAATGAGGGCACTGGGGAAAATGATGTGCAAAACAGAAGCATGGATAATAGCTGCAGCAACGGGAGCAAAGTTAGAGAAATTTAATATTACATTGCTGGGGATTAGTTGCTCAGGTGTTGAATCGAATATGTATGGACGATCAGTTTTGGTGTTTAAACATGCCAAGGGTTTGGTATTGTTTGATTTGATCCATACAAGCAGTTGGAAAGGGGCATGAAGAAAATCAAAAAAATGTGTCTGAATGCTTTCTGTGTTGCATCCATTTCTGTGAAGGTGTCATAGGATCTGGTTACCTGCCAGTGACCACCTTTGGTTGATTTAATTTCACATGGATCACTTGCAAGAGATGTCATTGGACAAGATTGAGATTGCTGAATTCCTTATGCACAATAAGAGTCAACAATTGAACAATATTCAAATTCACTTCCTGAAGTTAATTAGTTCTGGATGTTTGCTGAGATGATCTATAAGTGGAACTGGATGCACAAAATTCTGAAGGACCTAGCCTTTCTTTTTCATCAGCATCACTTTGCTACTCAAATGGGTAGTCTAAAACTTGGATTAGGTTTTTAAAAAACACAGTCATGGTAATGCCCTAAAAAGGAGATGATATTTTTAACCAGTAGTTTTGAAATCTTAATTGGACATTAAATTATTCTAGCATTCATATCTAAGACGACATTGAATTGGTTGCAGGTACAAGGATGTTTGTGTAATAAGCTTTTAAAATCCGATCTACTGTTCCTAAGATAACAACTTCAGGATGTGTCATCCCTCACATCTGTTAATTGCAATTAGGTCACAGTGAAGCTGGATGTGATGAAAATAGGATATCTTACCAATACTGTCATTACAAAAGCAGCTTATGGTGGCAAAACAAAATAATTGGAATTACACGTTATTTCCAATAGCAGACGTTACTTTTAACAAGGTAATTGATTTAACTATAAAGAAGCAATCAGCCTTATAGGAAGAGCTGCTAAGCCTTTCATTCAATCTGTACTGTATGCATCATTCAAAATAAATACCAGGTGCTAAAGAATATTTGAAAGCAATTGCAGTGTGAAATAAATATACAACAAAATTAGTTTTTAAAATTCAGCAGCGTCCAATATGGTTGTGAAGCATGTATCATTTTAATTGGTGCAAATATCTCATCTGTTAAAAACGCCCGATGAAAAGAAATGATTTGCAAAATGAACAAATCAAAGCCACTAATTAATAGCATACTATTTCCACTCATGAGTTAAACTTTATATTTAGTTCCTATGCCAAAGTTAAAATAATATTGTAGATGCTCTTGGGACATAGTGGCGGAATCCCACCTGTTTCGGAGGTGTTATAATACAGCGGAACAGGTTGATTCCAAATATTTTTGAAGTAAATTGGATCGTTGAATTTTAACTGATCTGTTGCCATCGATTTCACATACTCACCAAACTTCAATTTCACTCCCGTTAACTCGGCAAAATTTGTTCATTTATTAAAATAACAATGAACCAATTCAGAAGAAACAATCAATCCAATGTCTGGAGCAAAAAAATTACAAAGTCTTTTCAACATTCACACTGATTCTACATTCACTCAGTTATATATTCTGAAAATAATACGTTCTTAATTAATACTTATTTTTAAAAATCACAATAATCTTTGGTGATTAATCAGTCATGATCTGCCATTCCTAGATGACTAGAGTGGCCTATATGTTGTGGCCATAATGGATTTCACAGGGACAGGAATGGTTGCTGGACATTTGAGGGTTTAGCTCTTTTAAAAAGAACAGGAGGGGGTAAAAGTAGAGGGGAGTAACATTGTTAATTAGTGCATCACAGCTACAGAAAAGAAGGTTATTTTGAGGAGGGTTTGTCTACTGAGTCAGTACGGATGGAAGTCAGTAACAGGAAAGGAGCAGTCACTTTACTGGGTGTTTTCTATAAACCCCCCAATAGCAGCAGACAGATGGAAGAACAGAGTGGAAGCAGATCTTGGGGAGGTGCAGATATAACAGAGTTGTTGTTATGGGTGACTACAACATCCCCAATATTGATTGGAACCTGCTGAGTGGTCTGGATGCAGCCGACTTTGCCAGGTGTAACCAGGAGGGATTCCTGTCTCAATATGTAAATAGGCCAACTAGGGGGGAGGCCATATTGGATTTGGTGCTAGGCAACGAGCCATGCCAGGTGTCACATCTCTCCACGGGAGAGCATTTCGGTGACAGTGACCACAATTGCCTTGCCTTTACCATAGCCATGGAGGGGAAAAGGAACAGACAGTATTCTGGGAAGCGAAGGTATTTAATTGGGGGAAGGTAAATTATACTGCCATTAGACAGGAGCTGTAGCGTTTAAATTGGGAAAAATTGTTCTACAGGAAATGCACAACAGAAATGTGGAGGCTGTTTAAGGAGCACTTGTTGCGAGTGTTGGATAACTTTGTCCCATTGAGACAGGCAAGGAATGGTAAGGTGAAGGAGCCTTGGATGACAAGAGTAGAGGAGCTTCTCATCAAAAGGAAGAAGGAAGCTTACTTAAGGTTGAGGAAGCAAGGATATGGCACAACTTTAGAACGATTACAGGGTAGCTAGGAAAGAATTCAAAAATAGACTGAGGAGAGCTAGGAGGGGACACAAAAAAGTCTTAGCAGGAAGGATTAGAGAATACCCAAAGGCATTCTACACATACGCGAGGAATAACAGAATGATGAGAGAGTAGGGGCCAATCCAGATTGTGGAGGGAACTTGTGCTTGGAGTCTGGAGAGGTACGGAAGGGCCTAAATGAATTTTTTGCTTCAATATTCATGAGAAAGAGGGACCTTATTGATAGAGAGAACACCGTGGACCAGGTTAATAGGCTTGACCAGATTGATATTAAGGAAGTCAATGTGCTGGAAATTCTGAGAAGCATCAAGATGGATCAGTCTCCAGGGCCGGATCTGATATATCCAAGATTACTGCGGGAAGCGAGGAATGAGATTACTGCAGCGCTGGCGATGATTTTTGCAGCCTCACTCTCCACGGGAGTAGTACCAGATGATTGGAGGGAGGTGGTTGTTCCTCTGTACAAGAAAGTGAATACGGAAATCCTGGGTATTACAGACTGGTCAATCTAATGTCTGTGATAAACAAGAAACTGAAAGGATTCTGAGAGATCGGATTTATGACTATTTGGAAAAACATTGTTTGATTAAAGATAGTCAACATGGCTTTTTAAGGAGCAGGTTATGCCTCACAAGCCTTGAGTTCTTTGAGGATGTAACAAGGCAAGTTGACGAAGGTCAAGCAGTGGATGTGGTGCATATGGATTTTCGCAAAGCATTTGATAAGGTTCCCCTCAGTAGGCTCATTTAGAAACTTAGTAGGTCTGGGATACAGGGAAATTCGGCTGTCTGAATACAGAATTGGCTAGTCGAAAGAAGACAGTGAGAGATAATAGATGGAAAGTCATTCGTATAGAGGCCGGTGACCAGTGGTGTCTTGCAGGGATCTGATTTTGGGCCTCTGCTCTTTGTGGTTTTTATAAATGACTTGGATGAAGAAGTGACAGGGTAAGAAGTAAGTTTGCCAATGATACAAATGTCAGCAGTGTTGTAGATATTGTTGAGGGTTGTTGCAGGCTACCAGAAGACATTGACAGGACGAAGAGCTGGGCTGATAAGTGACAGATGGAGTTCAACTTGCATAAATGCGAAGTGATTCATTTTGGAAGGTTGAATTTAAATGCTGAATACAGGGTTAAAGACAGGATTCTTGGCAGTGTGGAGCAACAGTGGGATCTTGGTGTCCATGTACAGAGGAACCTCGATTATCCAAATGAGATGGGCGGGCAGTATTTTGTTTGGATAAATGATTATTCATTTAATTGATTCATTACAGCTCCTCTGGGGCTCGGAGTTTTCATAAGTTTCCTTTTTCCTTGCTCTGCCTGCTTTGCTCCCTTTCCCTGTCTCAGGGTTTGTTCCTGATCAGACACACACGTGTGTAAGGGGCCTGCAGCATTGCTGAAGCCGTCCCCCCACCCCACCCCAATCAGTTCAATGGGATTGACACATGGTGCACTTGCTAAGTCCGCTCCCCATTCAGGAGACTAGGCAGTAGCACACTGCACACAAAACTTGTCTGCCCTTCCCAACTCCTCCCTTGCCTGTACCCCTCCAACCCCATTCCCTCTCTGACTCTGCTATCCCCTCCACGCCCCGCCTCCTTTCAGCCAACATCCATCTACCCACCCCGGGTAGCCGGACTGGATATCAACACCAAGACTGCTGCTGTTTTTGGGGGTGGGGGTGGGGGGAGGGGGAGGTGGGGGTGTGGGGGGGCGGGGTGGAATCTACAGACACACACACACACACACACACACACGTACAGATGCAGCTACATAGTTCCTTGAAAGTGGCAAAACAGAGTAGTGAAGGCAGCGTTTGGCATGCTTGCCTTCAGTCACAGCACTGAGTACAGGGGTTGGGAAATCATATTATGTTGCACAAGACATTGCTAAGGCCTCATTTGGAGTACTATGTACAAGTTTGGCCACTCTGCTATAGAAATTAAGTTACTAAAATGAAAAAGATGCAAAAAAGATTTACAAGGATGTTACTGATACTGGGGGAGTTTGAGTTATACAGAGAGGCTGGGTAGGTTGGGACTACTTTACCTGGAGCACAGGAGGCTATGGGGTGACCTTATCGAGGTTTATAAAATCATCAGGGGCATAAATGAGTTGAATAGCCAAGGTCTTTTCCCTGAGGTGTGGGAGTCCAAAACTAGAGAATAAAGGTGAGAGGGGAAAGATTTAAAAGGGACCTGAAGGGCAATTATTTCACACAGAGGGTGGCTTGCATGTGGTATGAGCTGTCAGAGAAGTGGTAGAGGTTGGTACAATTGCAACATTTAAAAAACATTTAGGCAGGTATATGGATAGGAAAGGTTGACAGGGATTTGGGCCAAACACAGGCAAAAGGGACTAGTTCAGCTTAGAAAACTTGGTTGGTATAAGCAAATAGGGTTTTCAGTCTGTTTCCGTACTGTATGTCTCTATGACCACCATCGCAGTCCCTCAGCTGGTAAATCAATACTCATGTTGAACACCACCTGGAAAAAGCACTGAGAAGCTCAAAGACATAAAATGTGTATAAATGTGAGGTTACCCACTTTGGTAGTAAAAATAGGATGGCAGATTATTTTTTGAAAGGCAATAAATTGAGAAAGGGCAATGCTCAATGAGATCTGAGTGTCCTCAAACACCAATCACTGGAAGTAAGCACACAGGTGCAGCAGGCAGTAAAGCTAACTCTGTGTGTTGCCCTTCATAGCAAAAGGATTCAAGTTGAAGAACATGGATGTCTTTCTGCAATATTTCAGGGCATTGGTGAGGCCACACCTGGAACATTGTGTGCAGTTTTAGTCTCCTTATCTGAGGAAGAATGTTCTTCCTCTTGACATAGTTCAGCAAAAGTTTACCAAATTGATTCTTGAGATGATAGGTCTGACAAATGAGGAGAGATTGAGTGGTTAGGATTGTATTCACTGGAGTTTAAAAGAATCTCATGAAAAAAAACCTATAAAATTCTAACAGGACGAGACAGTTTAGGTGCAGGAAAGATACTTCTAATGGTGGGGAATCCAGAACCAGGTGTCATAGTTTAAGAATAAAGGGAAAAAAACCTTTAGGACTGACATGAGAAGAAAGTTTTTTCATCCAGAATGTGGTTGAGTCCAAAGTTTTTTGTGTTTTCAAGAAGGAGTTAGATATAGCTTTTATGGCTAAAACTTTCAAGGGAATGAGGGAGTAGGGGTTAGGTTTTCAGCTTATTGATCAGCTATGATCATATTGAATGGCAGAGCAGGATCAAGGGGTCAGATGGCTTATTTCTGCTCCTATCTTCTAAGTTTCTACAAACCTCCTCCTCCTACATGGTCACCACTCACCTGTGGCCTGAAATTCAGCGACAATGCCAAGTCTCAGTTGAATATTATCGCACACAGTCACTCCTCCTCAGTGGCTCTGCCATTAAGTAGAGCTAGTGGCATCTGATTGGCTAGCACTTCCATGACCACTCCAAACCCCCACCACAGTTCACACTACCCAGTTAAGTGCCAATAAAATAGCACTCAATTCAGCATGTCTTTACTAAAACATCTGATACAGGGTTCTCATTAGCTCTCAAGCCAACAAGTAGGACATCCTTTGTCTCCATTTAAGACTGCATATGGTTTCTGTCTCAACTATTAACCTCCTCTTGTTTAGTTGACTTAGTTTTGATTTTTTTCAGTTCTCCATGTCCCTCTTAAAAGTACTAATGAACTCAGTTTCTTTTGTGATCATCTGAAATTTGGCCCGTTACTGGGACTTGCTAATAACCCAAAACAATTCATTTCAGTGCTGTTCAAAAAACATCCATTTTATTACCACTTCCCTATTATTCATTTTAATATTTTGTACTTATAACTGTTTACTTGCTTCGCTTAAACATTGTGATTTTCTTAGCTCCGATTGCTACTTTTTACATTGCATTCCAGTAATCCAGCATAAAAATAACTAACTAACTGAATGCATTTAGCACTTCATTGAGTTTATGCTCATCTGTTCAAGAAGAAATCAAAAATTCTGAATTGGCATCCATACCATAAAGAGGTATGTTAAGAGATTTACCCATTACCAACCTTATTGAAACCTTCCAAAATATTTCAAAATTTGATTCTTAACATTCTCTTTTCCAGTGTAAACTACCCTAGTCTTCAGAGAGCATTATTTTCTATTTCAAATCAAAACAATCGGATATTTCCAAAAGTATTTAGTATGAAGACAGATAGTTTGCTTATTAAACCTACTCCTCGAGAAATAATATCAAGCTATCTACCAGGCAAAGCAGAAATTACGCTCACATTCTACAAGTGCCAATTTATCATAGTAAACTCTGCATTTGAACATATGTGTATAAAGCATGGAGTTCAGTGCAGAAAGAATATTTGAATGGCAACCACTAGACTAATGCCGAAAGCAGGATTGCAGATGCAGTTTCTTGTGCTCCGAATATGAATATAAATGACTGATTCAATCACTGTGCAGTGGAGAAAGATGGAGAGTGGATAGAAGGAATTGGGGGAGGGGGCACAGCACCTTCCTGCTGTCCTCACTTCCCCGTCATACCATTCTCACTTCTGCACTTCCTTCTGTTAAAGTCCATTTCAAAAAACCGCTTATTTTCTGTGCGAGCACAATTCCTTTATGTATGGCTTCACTGGAATTTTACAGAATGATGTAGAGACTCTGAAACTGTGTGCATGTGTGTTTGTAGATTGGTGCTCTTGAGTGATGCCAGGTGTCAGCAGACACTGCCATTGAAGAAAGTCAACTCAGGGAAGGGACTACCTGGTACATCTCCAATCTCTACACTGGTGCACATGCACAATATAATGTGACTGCAGAAGCAATGAATCATATTTATTTTGCAGTCTTACAACATTTGATCACTATGTAGTATTCAATGCAGCCCAGGATGAAACTTGATAAGTTTATCAACCGAATTTTTAAAAAATTATTATTCTTGTTCAGATTTTCATAATCATATTTTTTATTATTTTCAATGCAATTATGAGACCAAAGAGAACATTTGCATCTGAAATTAGATTGAATTTTTGCATAGTAAAGAAAGATAGGCAGTATTATGATAATTTTAATTGACTGAAATATTGACGTGCTCTGTATTAAAGAATGTTTATCTGTCTTTTTAAATTCTGTGTTGGATGTGGTTATTGCTAGCAAGGATGGCATTCTTTTCCCATTCTAATTTACCCTTGAAGCCAATGGCTCTTTGGGCCATTTCAGAGACAATTAAGAGTCAAGTACATTGATGTGGTGTGGAGTCACAAAAATGCCAGAGCAAGTAAGGATGACAGATTTCCTGACCTCAAGGACATGAGCGAATCATGATTCAACAATGAACAATGGTTACCCTCATAATGCTTCCTTTTAATTCCAGATTATATCAAATTCAAATCTCACCACCTGCTATAGTTTGTTTTGATGACATGTTCTCTGAATATTAGAGTAAGGTCCTGGATTACCAATCTAGTGACATTATCCATTTGCCAACAGCTACCTCTTCCCCATCTGTCCACTATCCGTTCCTGCCTACAGACATTCAGCTCTATTAGTCTTGCTTATTAGGTGGCATTCACTCAGCAGAAGGTGGAAACAAAGTAGTAACATACGACAATCAGAACGCTATGCCTCACTGCGATACAACGCTGGAAACCAAGGCCCCAAAATTCCATGAGTTATCACCACAATTAAAGATTTGTCAGAAGTACACAAAATTCTCCAATTCTCTATATTTCAGACCCACGTTGACAGAAGTCACAGTCACAAGTTTCTGCACTGAACAAGAATTACAATTTATTACAAATGAATACATTCAAACTATTAACAGACATTAATTTTACCAGTTCAAACTTTAACCTACTTATAAACTCCTATAAATATACATGTATACATATTCACACTGACATAAACAGAATTTTAAAATGTGTATTATTGTGGCCAGAAGGACTGCGAAGCTAGGTCAATGGTTTCTATCTACATGGTTTGCTGAGAATATCCCCTGAGCTTATCAGGCATCTCCAAATGCTTTCACTTGCTTGCAGAAGATACAGGGTTGCTGGTTCACACTTATAAAGTATCTTGTTTACTGGTTAGAAACCACAGCTCATAGCAATTGCTGGGGGAAAAAATAACTTAGCTTTCTTCAGGCTTAAGGTTTTTTTCTCCTTCTGAGAAAATAAACGGCTCCTTCTCTTGTGGAGATCCAATGGCTTCTCCTTATACATTCATACCATGGGAGCCAAGCACAAAGTTGCCCGCAGCCAGAAGATCTATATAATTGATTATTGGTCACAAATTCATTAACCAAACAGGTACCATCCAAATCTTTATTCACACATAGCCAAACTTTTATCACTGCTTGAACAGCAACTATGTCAACATTCCTTACGAGGACTGTCAAGTTACTTGCTTTTAAAAACTGTAGAACTCCTTTACCATTTCTTGGTTTTGTAAAACACTCCTTTTCCTATTCCAGTGTACAATCAAAAATACCAAAATCTTTCAAAAACTGGTCATTATATAAATGCTGCCATTTCGATGGTTGGGTGCGAAGACATTTGAATTTGAGTGCCCAGATAGTCACCAGAAAAGAGCAGATATCCTCATTAACGTTTATATTTCATAATCTATTATGTCAATACGAGCCTCAAGCAATTTTTAGACACAATCACTTTTCTCAAAAGAAGATGCATAAATTCAGTTTTAAGGATGGATGCTGAAGTTTCCAAAATAAAATTTAGCCAAATCACAACTATTTTTATTTTAAGGAATACATTTTTATGGTCTCAACTACCATCAGACAGGAAATGAATCGTGGCCTATTTATAGACATTGGTAAATTGCCATGTCACTGAGGAGAAGCAGATTGAAAATTCAGCAGTTTCTACCACAGGTGGACAACCGGCTCTTCCAGATTACTGGCCAGGTTGTGAAGATAAAAACATCATCCTTACATCAGCTCTTGTCTATTATTCATAGTGCAGCAACAGTTAGCAATTGAAGGTGACTCTCAATTAGTTGCAATTTGAAGAGATCCTGAAGATAGATCTGCAACCATTTCACAAATGATCTAAGCCATAAATTTATTGCAGTAATGCAGTTAACAGTTCTATTCTTCAGTCCAAATGCAGAGAAAGCTTTGCCAGTTCATTTTGAGATTGTGACATGAATTTTAATTTAAAACTGACGAGTGAAGTGTGGGATGTTGCACATTTTGATGCATGTCCACATTTCAAACCTCAAAGCCTTCTGTCATTTTTGTCAAGTTAATTAAAAAAATTATGCAAACACTTTTCAATTCAGGGCAATTCTTTTTTCCCTCAGTGAAAAATCCACACCAAGTTTTGCCTAATTAATACAAGACTAGCTCCTGCAAGTCAGTTGCTGTATAATAAGCTTAATTTGTAGCAATAATTCTAAGAATGGGATTTGTGGACAATTTCCTTTTGGGTTTCTACTGCCAGTGTCAGCATCCTTGAACAATCAGAAAACTAATGAATGCGCCATCATGATAAGGTGTTGGATCACTTCCCAAAGCATTTTGGGCTTCAGTCGTCACAAACCTCCCTAACCAGATTACTGTTAGGCTAGCCACAGCAGAGGCCCTGTCTTAGTTCATTACACACCACCTGTTAAACTTGATTAACAGTGCTGACTAATTGTCTGTTAAGAACATTTCATCCCATAATGGATCCCAGAAGCATCACAAGTCTACTTGTTACTACTAGCCAAGTTTCATGTTAAATATGAACAGATCTATCAGATATTTTTACAGGCTTCTGCGTCAGAAATACAGAATCACAAATTTTAAACCAAAATCTCTCTACTAGCATTATGCTAGACCATGTTAAAGGTGCTTTTACATCACTTGCTCTGAAAAAAAGGCCACATATGTCTTGATTTTAACTCAGGACACCAGATCACAATAGGTCTCAAGAAAAATCCTTTGCTGTTCCGGAGGACAAACTTAAAAGATCTAAACTGACCACAAACACTTTAAGTTATATCACAATGATATCTTATTACCTTTGTCAAAATAACGCATTGTGCAATTTCTTTTGTGGCACATTCATCTTTCGAGGGGAAAGTGAGGACTGCAGATGCTGGAGATCAGGTTTGAACAGTGTGGCGCTGGAAAAGTACAGCTGGTCAGGCAGCATCTGAGGAGCAGGAGAATCGACGTTTCGAGCATAAGCCCTTCATCAGGAATGAGGCTTGTGGCTCAATCGGGCTGAGAAATAAAAGGGAGAGGGGAGGGGCTGGGGGGAAGGTCACTGGGAATGTGATAGGGGAAGGTGAGGGTGAAGGTGATAGGTCAGAGAGCATGGTGGAGCAGATAAGTGGGAAGGAAGATAGAGAGGTAAGACAGTTCAAGAGGGTGGTGCCGAGTGGGAAGGTTGGATCTGGGATAAGGTGGGGGAAGGGGAAATGAGGAAACTGGCAAAATCCACGTTGATCTTGTGTGGTTGGAAGGTGCCAAGGTGGAAGGTGAGGAGTTCTTCCTCCAGGAATCAGGACGTTAGGGTTTGGGCATGGAGGAGGCCAAGGACTTGCATGTCTTTGGTGGAGTGGGAAGGGGAGTTAGTGTATGGCCACCAGGCAGTGGGGTTGTTTATCTCTCAGCCTTTTTGGGCCACAAGCCTCATTCCTAATGAAGGAATAATGTTTGAAACGCTGATTCTCCTGCACAGCGGATGCTGCCTGACTGGCTGTGCCACACTCTCAACATTCATCTTCCTATACAGGTTAATTTTAATAATTCATACATTAGATAAAACTAATCACTTTTTTTGCAAGACTTACGTAACCTTTTGACTGGATAATAATATAACTGTAATATATAGTTTCATTCTGGTCTCATAAATAGTTAGTGTACAGCTGTGCCCTGATCATCTTTTGCAGTATAATTGTCACCATACATTGAGGTACAAATGGATTGATGACACATCCTAGAAATTAAGGTATTTAATTTTATGAATGCCATAAACATGCCATATTTAGGAAATAGTTTTCTTATTTCATGGAAATGACTAGTTAATTAGTCTAGTTAACAAACACCACAAATTATCAAAGATGTTGGGTAGCTCACCTATTGGGGCACAAGTGCGATTTCAACAGGCTGAAATTGTCCAGACCTTGAATGACTGGGAAGTGGTCCAATATTTTACCATGACAGGGCATTAATTTGACTTCTGATTATTTAAGAATGCTAACTCTGGCAGCACAAACCCATAATGAAGTTGCCCATAAATTTAAGAGATATTACTACAAATGCATCCCATGTTTGAGAACAGCAAGATCGGCAAGAAGAGATTTTCAACGTCAAGAAGACAAGTTTGATTTTGCACCAAGGGTTTGACTGCGAGATGTGATTCTCATTATCGAGAGGCAAAAAGGCCAATTTGCATGCAGTAATATTTCATTATTACCTTTTTCTGCCTCATTTATTTGTAGTTAGCGTTTCTCCCATTTGTAGCGATAAGTTGTTTGTGACAATTACCATATCAACATCAGAGTTAGTGATGGTGACTCCAGCTCATGACTTTCTCCTCCAGGTCTCAATGTGGCTAGCGGTCCACCACATTTCAGGCCAAGTTTCATTTATGGCAACTACTTGCAGACCCCCATGGTGGAAGTTGGCATTGGGCACATAGCAGCTTCACCACAGCAAGACACATCTCTAACTCGTTTGGAAGATAATCATCAACAACAATGCTGTGCTTGGAATGTACCAACAACTTGCATTATAACACTGCTGCCAGGCCACTTTTCATGCATGGACACTGACTTCATGAATTGCAGCAGGATGCACCTCAGGACTCTGTACCTTGCTCTCTTGGCACTCACTCACTCAGTCCATGCTTACTTAGCTCATAACGTCTCTAAAAGGTCTTGCCTGTTTGCACATTGCTGCATTCTACATTGAAAGAATCACTGTACTTCTGTCTTGCCTTGCCCCTTAGTAGACACAGAACCAAGCAGTTTGTCATGTTTGACAGCAGTGATCAGTCATGACGGAGGACATGTTGTTCTGAAGAAAAGTCATATCAAACTTTAACTCTGTTTCTCTCTCCACAGATGATGGCAGACTTGCTGAGTTTCTCCAGTGTTTCTTTCAGTTTCCAGCATTACAGTACTTTGCCTATATATTAAGACTCAGGAATGGATTTGTTAAGAATGCACAATTGGTTGTCTAAACCCATAGTAAACAAAAAGCAAAATTGAAGTTAAACTGCTGGTAGATAAACAGAGTTAGGGTAGGTTTTTGCTGAGGAGACAATGAGTCTGCAAACACTGGAGATCAGAGCTGAGAGTGTGTTGCTAGAAAAGCACAGCTGGTCAGGCAGCATCCAAGGAGCAGAAAAATCAACGTTTCGGGCTGGAGCCCTTCATCAGATTTTTGCTGAGCTGTGGAAATTCCACACAGCTTCACAAGTGGCCAAATTTAGGAATTTTACCCCCTATTTTCTGACAGATTCCATTTTTGCTGATAGGAGAAGGGTGGAGTGTGAATCATTCAACGAGCATTGTATTAAATGTTGAGTTAAAATAAGCCCCTTTTTTGCTGTAAGAGTCTTAATCTGCAGTGTAGCAGTTACAAATTTTTTAAAGTATTTGGAAATGCAAAAGGATGGATATGGTCTTTAGAACTGTCATATGTGAAGTTATTTAAGAACATAGTAAGTAGGAATAGGCCATTTAGCCACTCAACCACCATTCCACTTGATGAGCCCCAAGTCTCAACTCCTCTTTCGAGCCAGTTCTTCATTCACCTTCAACTCACCAGCATTTCAAAAATACATCTACCTCCTCTTCAAATACTTATAAGTGATCTTGCTTTTAAGTCTCTGTGGTAGAAAATTCCAAACGTCCACTAACCTCAATTTTAAATAATTAAATAAATAAATATCCCCTTATTCTGTGACTACGTACCCCACTTTGAAATTTCCCCCACCCAGTGGAATAATTTTCTTAAAATCTTTCCTATTAAATCTCCTCTATATCTTGTATATTTTAATAAGATCACTTCTCATTCTTCTAATCTCTACAGAACAAAGACCTACACTCTACAGCCATTCTTGAAAAGTTAACCCCTTCAGCCCAATAATTAGCCTAGTGAAACACTTTTGAAATGTCTTCAATGCCAAATTACCTTTCTTTAATGTGTGTTCCAAAATCATACACAGTAGAGTTAAAGCCCCAGTACATTTTTAAAAAAAGACTATCTATGCCTAAGAGAGTTGAAAAAAAAACTGTCCGAGCAATTACAAAAGCAGTTTGCTGTCCTTTCCTACCCCAAAATCATCAGGCCCAATCATCACATGTTTGGGCACAACACAGCCAACCCATTTTCATCAATAATGGTCTCCATTTTCAGATTTTCTTTCCTCCTGGCATACCATAATCCATCCCTTTGTCTTTTTCATTACCTTTGGGCTCCAACTCTACCTATCCGCTCACTCTTTCACCAAACATACCACCTTATCCTCGCTACTATCATTTCTGAAGACTCACTGAACTCAAAACTTTAACTCTGCTTTCTCTCCACAGACATTGCCCAACCACAGTTGCTCCAGCAGTTTCTATTTCCAAGACCTTGTCATTCCCTTTTCATTGTACTTCTCTCTCACCCCACTTCTATGCTCTGTGCTTGGTTGTAAATACTGACACCTTCAAATTTTTTGAGTTTCAACAATCGGATCATCAATCTGATTTGTTAGCTATCTTTTTCTTCTGATCTGAATATTTCCAGTACTTATTTGTCTATGTTCCTAATATTCATGTAACTTAAAGTACAATGGGACAAACGTTTTATAACCAGGGTTTAAGTGTGATATGCTATCTTCCAATATAGGGACGTTTAAAATATCTGGATGGCATTTTTTGTATACTATTCTACTCAGTTTAAGTTTATTGATTGCTAGAATTTGAATAACAAAATGAAAGCTCTGTTAATTTTCGCATTTATTTTGTTGAGAAAAGTAAATACAGAATCAATAATGTGGTTTATTTCCAACTTAATATAGGTTTCTCCAAAAAAAACACTTTGAAAAAAAATTACCATCAGTCACTTGTGCAATTTTGTCAAGACCCTTCTGGCAATATTAATTTAAGGGGAGTTGCAAACATTTGTACATAACCTGATTGATGGCAACACCATAATAATTAGAATGTAAGTATGAACAATAAAAATGCCCAATTGAAATTTAAAACTGGAGAATTACTGACCAAATATTGGAACTTTTAAGAAACAAAAATGGGAAGAATGTGTTCATGAAAGAGTTGGCAATACAATTGTAGAAAAACTGAGCATAGCATTCAGTCAACTTCATCCAAACTGGTCAAAGTCTTTATCACTAAAGTTAAAAATGGTCATAACACCACCTTCAAAATCCATCTAACAGCAGGCCACTCAATAGCTAAACACAACCTTTGTTTAAGGCAATCTGGAAAATACTGTTACACTTTAGAGTACTGAACCATATGGAGATGCCTTTAAACACATTTAATCCAATTCTGTCAAAGATTCAGTCAGAAATGACAGCCAGACTACTAAGACCCCTTGGAATCCTAGTAGCACACAAACCCACCACTACTCTCAAGCAAAAACTTACAAACTTAAAAGACCCAGTACAACCCATGGACAAAACCAATGTCATCTACAAACTTCCATGCAAGGACTGCCACAAACACTACGTAGGACAAACAGGAAGAAAGTTAGCCACCGGGATACACGAACACCAGCTAGCCACAAAAAGACACGACCCTCTCTCCCTCGTAGCCTTACACACGGTTGAAAAAAAAACACCATTTCGACTGGGACAAAACATCTATCCTGGGACAGGCTAAGCAAAGACAGGCCAGAGAATTCCTAGAGGCCTGGCACTCCAACCACAATGCCATAAACAAACACATAGATCTAGATGCTATCTATCAACCCCTCAGAAAACGAACAGGAAATGACATCACCACAAACCCCAGGAACCCCATCCAGGAGAAAAATATAAATACAAAACCGGGGACCAACAGCTTCGCTTCACTTGGAGGTCGCCTAGCCAGGTAATGAAACGTCTGGATATCAAACCTACAGCTCAGCGAACAAACCTACGCCCTATTCAGTCAAATAGCGCAAAACACTAAGAATAATATTATATGAAGAAGAGGTCTTATGTTCCACAAAAGTAATTTTTTTTGTCCACATGCACAGTGTTAACTTTGCAATTTTCCAAGAGAAAAGCAACAAAATTATAATTTTATGTTAAGCAGGATTAGCACAGAATATCATTGATAAAATTAGTTTTTTTTCATTCATAATATTGGAAGAAAGAGAACAAGTTCTCCCTTTTTGGAGACAATGAAAAGACAAACAACATCCTTAAAAAATTATGAATATACACCACAGATCATAGGGAGCACATCAAGTGTATATTTACTGCTGTTTCCAATTCAAATACACTTTGGATCAACATAATGTGTTGTCAACACTTTCAAAATAAAGTAAAGCTATGGTGTTGAATATGCAATTAAGATAAAGTCACAAAGAAAAACAAATTCAGCAACCAATAAAGAATTTGTGTAAATAGGACCTGATGGAGTGTCAACAGTACAGATTTAGTTCACAGATTATGTGCAATTTAGAGCTCCCTATTGACTATGCAAACAATGCATCACATCATCAAGATCAGAAAAGTGTTTGTAATTGCATGAGGGCAGTATTGTCCGAGATGTTAATCACTACCCATATATGGCCATTTGCAACCCAGATCTGGCTAACCATGTTTCTAATTAATAATTTAATATGAGTATTGAGCGCTATCCTTAAGTATATGCTGTCTCTATTTGTATTTGCCAGGCATATGTGTGCTTACTTTAACATTTTATGAACTTGTTGGTAAATTGGTAAAATGAAAAGCAATGTATATGTTTTTTTTAAAGAAATTGAAATGCTTTACTTCCTTGCTACTGAATAGTGGTATGTATTTGTTATGTATATCTACACAAAATAGTACATAAAGCACTTTCTATTTAAATTGACGAAATAGATAAAATGATGTTATCATGGCCACTATCTGTGGTTAGAGATTTCAATTGAACAACAAGGTACTAGAGGAGGTGAATGTTCACAAATATTTCCATGCTCAACAATGGAGGATCCCAACATATTAGTGCAAAAGACAGGATGAAAACATTTGCATTCACCTTCACCCAGAAGTGCGAATAGAAGTGCAATTTCCTCCATCTGAGGTCTTCAACATCACAGATGCTAGTCTTCAACCTGCTGGATTCACAGCATCAAGCAAATGACTGAAATTGTTAAATATTGTAAAGTGCCTACACCGTAACAACATCTCAAGGGGTGGTCATCACTTGCAATCAAGGATTGAGCCCTCCCTAGATGAGCAACAAGTAACAGAAGTTTGAGACAGACAGACAGACGGAGAGGGGTCATTTGTGGAAATTACAGTTTCCAACCTTCTGTGGGACTTAGAGATCCAAAGTGCATTCATTTAGTTCGTCAAGTTTACAGAGAATCTGTTTTTTGACACATTCCCATGTCTTCAGCAATTCAAAGCCAGCAAAATCGTTAGTTACTTCTTCATGTTCTATGGACTGTTCCATATTACCCCTTTGGCCTAGCTGCATTTTTTTCCATTTTCAATATATTTGTTAATGTATTTGCCAGTAATTTCCTTTAATTCAGCAATCCTCACAGCATCAACTGTGTAAAGAACCTGTGATCTACTGAATAGAAGTTGTTCTTACATTCTTTCACTGTTGGTGAAGCTTTTTTTGCAATATAAAAATGGGTTTCTCAGCAATTATTTGACTAAATTTGGTTCTGCTGTTGCTCCAGGATCAATTAAGCTGGTTAAAATCAGTGTTTTAAGAATTCTAAGCTAGCTATAGTTGGAAGATGTTCCATAATTTTCCTCCAAATGGAGATTTTACTGCTCTATTCCATCCAATTGATTAGAGGAAAAGTGTCTCTATGATAGTTAACATTTGAAACAAGTCTCTAATCATAAGAATGATCAGTTGATAAGAAGCAAGCATTATAAAATGTTGCAATGCTCTTAAATTAAAAATTAAATTCAAATATTCCCATTTTCATTGCCTTGGCAGTATCTGCAATATAAAGTGTTTTATTTTCCTTCAAGATTGAATTTTAAACTTTGCTGTTTTTCCTATGCTGATGTGAATTCCTGACCTTGACTGGTCTCAACAGTAAATATTCTGCCTTGCACTGCCTCCTGCCAAAGAACCTTAGAGCAGCTGTCAAAGCTGCCTAATTCCATTTGTGAAGAACATCAGTTTTATACATGTCAAATTGGACAAGACTGTCCCAGTTTGAAACACAAGAAAAATATCTATCAAATATAATTTGACCTTGAACCTTTAACAAGTTAAGCAACAAAATTGGAAGCTACATTAAGTGTATGAGCTCAAGATATTTGAATCAAAAACGTTCACCTTGATGAATAGAGGTATAAGCTGATCGATAAAATGAAGGTTGCAAATATTTTGAGATAGAAGCCTGGTTTTTGTATATACAATACTTCAATTCCCTGAAAATTGCTAATGATGTTTTTACTGTCAAGTAAAAATCCTTGTTCACAGCAAGCTCATGATACAGAGGGAACCATAACTAAGATTATAATTTTGATTTGAGGACAGCTGTCGAAAAATTCTTACATAGAAAGCAATCACAAAAATTATAAGACAGAACAAAGAGTATTAAAAATTATCATATAAAAATAATCAAATTAGAGCATCTTCTCTTAAGATTGCTTGACTTTGTTTATTTTCAAATCCCCCATGAATTCACTGTTCTTTATCTCTATAATCTCCTTCGGTCATAAAATACTCCAATTTTGACCTTGTGAGCTTCCCCAATAAGCCTTCAGCTGCCAAGCCCATATGCTCTGGAATTCCATCTTTAATACTCTGCATCTCTGTTGATCTTTTCTTGTTTTTAACTCTCATTAAGTACTCATTCTTCAATTAAGTTTCAGATTGTCTGCACAATATTGCTTTATGTAACTTTGTGCCAAATTTTGTTTGACAACACTCCGATAAAGAACTTTCAGATATTTTACAACATTAAAAGCGAGTATAAGGTTTTGTGGACATAAAAGGTATAAATCAAAGGATATTTTTTCAAATCATCTATTGAAGACAAGACTATCATTCTAGTTGTCCATAGTATGAAGACTGTGTGGTGTACAATTTTTTTGGATGCAACATCATTTTATCAAATGAAAAATAAAACAAGCAGTAACATCGTTTATAGAAAATGTAAGGGAATAAAATGCACTTTGGTTATTTGATATGCACTTATTTCCATTCATCAAATAAGGTTCCATGATCATTCCTCAGTTTGAAGTTTGTGCGAAGATTTGTAGCTCGAGTGCTCGTTGTTGTGGTTCTGTTCGCCGAGCTGGAAGTTTTTGTTGCAAACGTTTCGTCCCCTGGCTAGGCGACATCATCAATGCTTTGGAGCCTCCTGCGAAGCACTTCTTTGGTGTTTCTTCTGGTATTTATAGTGGTCTGTCCTTGCCGCTTCCGGTTGTCAGTTTCAGCTGTCCGCTGTAGTGGTTGGTATATTGGGTCCAGGTCGATGTGTTTGTTGATGGAGTTTGTGGATGAATGCCATGCCTCTAGGAATTCCCTGGCTGTTCTCTGTCTGGCTTGTCCTATGATAGCAGTGTTGTCCCAGTCGAATTCATGTTGCTTGTTGTCTGCGTGTGTGGCTACTAGGGATAGCTGGTCGTGTCGTTTCGTGGCTAGTTGATGTTGCGGATTGTTAGCTGTCTTCCTGTTTGTCCTATATAGTGTTTTGTGCAGTCCTTGCATGGTATTTTGTACACTACATTAGTTTTGCTCATGTTGGGTATCGGGTCCTTCGTTCTAGTGAGTTGTCTGAGCATGGCTGTTGGTTTGTGTGCCGTTATGAGTCCTAAGGGTCGCAGTAGTCTGGCTGTCAGTTCTGAAACGCTCCTGATCTATGGTAGTGTGGCTAGTCCTTTTGGTTGTGGCATGTCCTCGTTCCGTGGTCTTTCTCTTAGGCACCTGTTGATAAAGTTGCGCGGGTATCTGTTTTTGGCGAATACCTTGTATAGGTGTTCCTCTTCTTCTTTTTGCAGTTCTGGTGTACTGCAGTGTGTTGTGGCCCTTTTGAATAGTGTCCTGATGCAGCTTCGTTTGTGTGTGTTGGGGTGGTTACTTTCATAGGACAAACACTATATAGGACAAACAGGAAGACAGCTAACAATCCGCATACACGAACATCAACTAGCCACGAAACGACACGACCAGCTATCCCTAGTAGCCACACACGCAGACAACAAGCAACATGAATTCGACTGGGACAACACTACTATCATAGGACAAGCCAGACAGAGAACAGCCAGGGAATTCCTAGAGGCATGGCATTCATCCACAAACTCCATCAACAAACACATCGACCTGGACCCAATATTCCAACCACTACAGCGGACAACCGGAAGCGGCAAGGACAGACCACTATAAATACCGGAAGAAACATCAAAGAAGCACTTCGCAGGAGGCTCCAAAGCACTGATGATGTCGCCTAGCCAGGGGACGAAACGTTTGCAACAAAAACTCCCAGCTCGGCAAACAGAACCACAACATTCCTCAGTTTGATTTGAACAGAATTAATTTCTATTAGCAAATAAAAAGTGGAATTTAACTCTGTAAAGCATTACTTTCTGAAGGGCTGAAGAATCTTCTGCTCTCTCTGATGGAGAGTTAGAAGTAGGAAGGCAACTAGTTGGGATAGTGGTGTAAGTGAATCCCATTGTCTTCCTACTCTGTCAGGATTGGATGACCTTCCCACCCCACCACCTATTGAGGCCTTTTTGTGGCAATTGATGAGCATTTAAGGTCCTCATCCCACTATCAGCTTTATTAACCCACGTGAAGATTATGCATTCCAGCTTCTCACCTCAGAGAGGGCGTTGCAAAGCTCCATCAAACCTGGGCCACTCTGCTATCCTGGAACCCCAGTGTTGACTTTCTGGCAAGATCGGTCCCTTGTCAGCTCTCTAGTGCTTCAACAAAATTCCACCTTTTAATTCAATTAATCTCTAAAGATGTTGCTTGACCCATCAGAGTTGTTCCAGCATTTCTGGTCTTAGTTTAGATTTCCAGCATCCACAGCAGTTTGCTTAAGCACAATTGTTGCCGTTTTGCATACAGAATAATGGTGCAGCTGACATGCTCATTGGAGTAAATCAAGCAGCATTTTCCACAGCACAAGCAGATACAGTTAAATGCAGAAATTGAGATGCTGCTTTTGAGTTGTGCTCCGACATGGGCTGCCCAAGATCAAGATTACAACTACGAATATTAATTTCTTTACAGTTTAATTAATATTTGAGATATTAAAAATAATAATAAAGATGTCATAAAGAATAATTCCATGTGCCCTTTATTGCTCTCCCTTCACCCCTTTTTTGTCTCTCTTCAGTTTACTTTCCATATCTGATTTAAACTTCCTGGCCTATGCTTTGTGGTTTAATTTGCTCCTTAGTACCAGCTTTTTCAGTGCTATCAAGTGCCATTTTGTCTCCAAAATCATGTCAGCTACACTTCTGGTGTCAGCTACACCAGACACCATTGGTCAGAGCATTAACTTCCTCAATTGGCAAAAGGGATACAGTGTTCCCACTAGTCACCTTGTGCAGTTGACAAACAGGACAAAGAAATTCAGTAGTGTTATTTAAAGGATTCATTAAACACCTTTTGGCTAGTTCCCAATTTCTTCCTACTGACTACTGTTGCAAATGTGTGAATGTGAAGTGGTTTGCACAGATGTCTAAAGTTTGTAAAGCACACAGGAAATGCTGTGGAATCTGATGAAGGACTTTGTCCTGACTTCAAGACTTCTGCAAAATAGACTTGCTCGCAGACATGGGTGCATTACTGCATTCCCCTGAGGCTGCAGCACAATATCGAATTCAAGCAGAAGCAAAACAGGACACTTCAAAAATCTTTATCATGTTCTTTGCTTCTCTTCATTACACTTTTTGTCTTTGAGACAATATAGTATTAAATATTCTAACTTAGATAGCATATACAATATGGCCAGAAACCATCCATTTGGCCTAACTTCTCCATGCCTATTACTTTCTAGTTACTCTGTGACCTCCATTTTTGGCACAGGGATGAAAAAGAGGAGTTATACTGGTTTTCAGATCAGGAACCTGCCTCCATTGGGAAAATGCCGAAAGGTCAGGTTTTAATAGTATTCAGTTCTGAACTGATGGAGCTAGGTTTGCTTTCCATTAAGAATGAGTGGGTCAGATGAAGATGGAAACTGATTTAAGCCTTCTTTGTTACTTGCTCCATAGAGAAACAAATCTGCTGATTGTTTCAAACCCTTCCATAACACTGGGAAGTAACATATCTTGGAAGAGCCAGAGGCTTGATACCATGGCCAGGATTGTCTCATTCTTCTTAATGCTGATCTGAATCTATATTGGACATTGAGAGAGAGATCTTCTTCCTCGAGGAGACAAGAGGAGGTTATCTGGTAACACAGTATATTCATGTGTAACAAGAGTGGTTTCTGAATATTATTTTCCTCTCTTTGAACTGTATAAATGATGACACTTTTATCAAGTTGCCTGAGATTCCTTATGTTGGCACTGTGAAAGGGAATGTGGTATAAAGTGAAAGAGATAGCAGGATCCTCCAACATTTTAATCCACACTGAAATGTGTCACTATCAGGATATTCTTGTATCTCATGGCACCCTCACATGCTCCTCCCATCCAAAGTTATGCCTTGCCATCTCATTGTGCAGCTTGAGAATATCTTTGTTTAGTGCCATTTCCCTCTGCTTCCACTTCTTTCTCCTCCCTCACCTTCTGCAACTGATTCTCCTCTGATGAACCTTCATGGGCTCACTGAAGTTCACTTCCTTGTAGACAGACTTATTATGGAGAATGCAAAAGATCATCATAGTCAGCGAGACTCTGCAGGAGGATAATGAAGGACATCAAGTGACAGTTCATGTACCGGAATCCTATCTTCAGAAGCCAGAAAGCCTGACAAATAGTTGTCCTGCTGAGAAGGGTAGTTTGTTTACACTGACTGTGTGTGAGGCTCTTCAAAGAATATCCCTGTCTTCTAGGATTCGTCCATGCACTTTAGAATTGGAGTGAATATCTCAAATGGCTAGACTGGTGGAAGATGAAAAATCATAGCAGTTGCTAGCAGAGCAGGCGCTTACAGTGAAGACGCTCTCTTTATGGTAGCAGGCTGGTTGGTTGTTGAGGTAAAGAAAGGCCTTCCTTTTGCTGAAATTTGGTAAGTAATCACTGGGTGCCTTAATCGTAACATAGGAAAAATTGCCTGCCATCTGGAGAATTTTGCAAAGGAAGCAAAGCCCAATGTCCTGTGTTCCTGTATGGCCACATCCAGTAGTAAATGGATGTGCTATCTAGCTCAGAAACCATCAATGAGCTGTGATATCCATTAGTGAAATGCCATCAATGTCCTCAGTTGATCCTTGCAAGCAGTCAGATACCACTGTAAATTTGGCAGTTACTGACATAGTAAAGCAAGCAGTTCTGTGATGCATGGGGTCTTTAGCAAATCCTTTCAGTTTATCCTGCCATTAATTCTCTTGTCAATCCTTTTTGGTGACAGAATCTAATTTGAGGGTATTGATTTTATGATCTTCTTGCCTCTCCTCTGCCAACAAGCTGCTTGGGGTTCTGCCTGTCCTACTGAGCTTATTGCCCCTCATTACCACAACTCCCCAAAGTCCGACAGTCATCCTCCTATTTGCCAGCTGCAGCCTTCCTTTCAACAGATAGCCATTCTATTATTTTGCCCCTGCTATTCTGCCCTTGTAATACCTGGGATGAGCAACTGGATTCAATGCCTGAGCCCAGACCAACCACTCTACCTGTGTAGTCACAAGGACACTATATTTTTCAAATGCCAAGCCTCCTGTTGCCCTCTCACAGGGCTAGGTTAACTCCCAAGTATAACCATAACTGTGTCCATACTCAAGCCATCTCCTTTCCGCTCATCAGAAACTGAAAGCTCATATATCTTTTGACCCTCTTCAAAATTTTAGCCTGTCCCTTTACCAAGCTCCTGATGAGTGCTTGACTTGATCTTAGTTGGGTGACCACTGGGCTGTCGCCAGGAACAGCGTCTCAAAACTAATATTGGTCAACATCAATATTTTCAAGTCCCCCTGCCGACAACTGCAGGAAGGGCCAACAATTTATTGACTGTACATATCTTGGTGAGGATTCTTGAACCTTGATTGGTTAGGAAAGCACATCATTGTTTGTTCAGTTTGCACAAATGTTTCTGTAGAGGGCACTATGCTGTTTAATCCCCCAAATTACCACAAAATGTTACATAAAATCCCGCAAAATGTTTGTGCATAAGTGTAAATACTGTGAACATCAAGCACTCTTCATTCACTGGTGACTGAAAAATCTAAGCAAGTATGTTTTTAAAATGCATTGAAAATATCTTTTCATGTCCTCTAATTTCAATTCCAATATTTTTAGACTACTTTTGCAGATATCAGCTTTTGTGTGTGTTTCGATCTTTTTCTTACCCTTGCACATTTCAATTTAAAAATGCTACATTAATTTTGCTGACATTGGCTTTTGTGTGCATTCCAATCTTTGTCTTCCTCTTGCACATTTCAATTAAAACAATGTTTTTTTCTGTCAAAACTCCACATCAAGGTCTTAACATGTTTCTTTTCATCATAGCCTGACGATTGGTTACATGTTGTTGGATGGATCTGTTTTTAAAACAATACATTTTATGTACTTTATTTTATGAATAGAAGATTTAACACCATAGATGTGAAATGTAATCAACTACCCACACACTGACATTTCAATATAAATCTTCTAAAATGAATAATTTAATGTATTTCACATGCACAGTAACTATTTCCATTTAGCCAATCTAAGGAAGCAACATTGTTTTGAAGGCAGTGACATCTTATTAATGTGATTATATGCAGTTATGAACACATTAATTACTATAAGCACTTCCATCTTTCGCATTCAAGGGCATGGTACCAATTACACAGGCTCTATATTAACCACATTATAGCAAATCTGACAGCAAGACTGGCCAAGTCCCACTAAAAAAAAGTATGCCAAGCATGCAGTTAGCGCAATAAGATATATGATTAAATCAAACTAGCTGCTGTAAAATTCCAATGTCTTCAACATATTGAACTTAAAATCCATATCAGCTCAGAAATAATATTCAAGATGGAAAATAAAGACTTGCATTTATATCGTGCTTTTCACAACCATCAGATGTCTCAAAGCACTTCAAATAATAATGCAGTCATCATTATGATGTGGAAAATGCAGCACAAATTTGCATTCAACAAAATTTCATAGACAGAAATGTGATAATACCAGATTTTTTGTGTGATTTTGATTGAAGAAATAAATAATAGTGAACAGACCAGTGATTAATCCCTTGTTCTTCTTTAAAAGGATATTCTATATGCACCTGAGTAGGTAGATGAGACCTCTTTTTTTGTCTTATCTGAAAGATGGCAGCTCCAATAGTGCAGTAGTCTACTAACATTACAGTGGAGAATCAGCCTTGACATTTGGGCCCAAGCCCCATAATTCAGAGGCAAATGTGTGACTAACTTAGCCATGACAAACAGTCAACATTCAGATTAAGATGGTATTGTCAATTTATCCTGCATAGATAAGTGGCTCAATCTTCCCAAATCTGTTTGGTGTCAACAAATGTTTTAAAATTGCTTTCATACATCGAAAAATTGCTGTATAATTCTTTGATGATCAAGTCATTAATTATTACAGAGTAACTACATGATTAATTTAACCTATATTTTGCAAAACACAGTAACTACAAAATGAAAACATTCCAAGTACCATAATGTCAAAAAGGTACACTGGAACTATTATGTTAAGATTTATAAAACTAGGAATGGGGTTTCTTCTTATATCTTCTATTCCCGGATGAAAAGTTCATATCACTTTGCTTTAGGTATTACAATTCACTTGTCTATCACCTTCTACAAGAATAACAATATGATTGGACTTCTATTTGTGCTGATATTAGCAATAAAAATTATCACACATCCTTCGGCAAAGAATTTGTTAAATCTCAATAAATTTATATATTAGAAGATGGCACCCTTCACACGGCCACTCAGCTAATTCAGGAATTATGCCTAATGCCATCAATCAAATGTCGAAATATTGACTAATGCTCTCCAAGTCCACAAAACAACTTAAGTCAACCTAATAGCCCTCTTCAAAGAAAAGCAACATGCTAGATGTGTCCTGAAGCAGAAATCCACTAACACAATACTGAGGGGCTTCCCCAGAAAAGTGCGAGTATCTTGCAAACATGTTAAAGGCATGTAACCATCCTCATGCTCCAGAAAGCTATGTCTGAAAACGTTGGTTAAAGCTTAGGGAGAAAAAAAAATTTTCAACATCGAATTACAATTTTCTCAACTTTCTTGCCATTTCCCAATTGCTCTAAGAAGTTAAAACTTTGCCCAGTGAAACAACCTGGAGCATGGCAAACTGTTTAAAAAAAGGCCTTTGCTGGTATCTCTGCAATCATGGAAAAGGCCTACAGGAATGTGGTAGAGACTGCACATTCATAATGCAGGATTCGAAGTGTCACAGCTATTCATTATGATAGATAGTCATTTGAATTTTCGAGAAAATTTGTAGCTCAGGTTGAGGTTGAGCTTGTAAGTTTGCTCACTCACTGGAAGGCTTGTTTTCAGATATTTCATCACCATGCTAGGTCGCATCATCAATGAGCCTCCAGTGAAGCGCTAGTGTTCTGTCCCTCTTTTTATTTACGTGTCTTGGTCTCTTAAATTAGGGATATCATTTCCGGTTATTTTTAAGCAGCCTGTAAATGGGGTCTAAATTGATGTGTTTATTGATGGGGTTCTAGTTTGAATCCAGGCCTCTAGGAATTCCCATGTGTCTCTGTTTAGCCTTTCCTCAAATGGATGTGTTGTCCCAGTCAAAGTGGTATTCTTCTTCATCTGTACATAAGGATACTAGTGATAGTGGGGCATGTCTTTAGGTGGCTAGTTGGTGTTCATGTATCCTGGTGGCTATTTTTCTGCCTGTCTGTCTGATGTAGTGTTTGTTACAGTCTTTGCAGGGTATTTTGTATATGATGTTCAATTTGCTGGTTGTTGGTATAGGATCCTTAAGGTTCATCAGTAGCTAATTCAGTGTGTTGGTAGGTTTGTGGGATAGCATGATACCAAAGGGATGGAGTAGTCTGGTAGTCATCTCTGAAATGTCTTTGATGTATGGAAATGTGGCTCGACTTTCTGGGTGTGTTGTGTCTACTTGTTTGGGTTTGCTATTTAAGAATCGGTGGACTGTGTTTATCGAGTACCATTCTTCTTGAATATGCTGTATAGTTTTTTTCTTCTGCTGTTTGTAGTTCCTGCTGATAAGCTACTTTTTTGAGGCAGTATTTTATGCTCTGGACAAAGCAGAACCAGTGGGATACACTGTACTTAGATTTCCAGATGGCATCAAAGGTTACTGTGAAAAGTAAAAGCTCGTGCTGTAAGGGTAATGTATTGGTACAGACAGAAGAAAAGCTAGCTGACAGCACGTGGAGAGTAAGTATAAATTAATCTTTTTTCTGGTTGGCAAGATGCAACAAGTGGTGTGTTACAGAGATTAGTACTGACACCAAACTGTTTACAATTTATATTAATGACTAGGATAAAGAAAAGCAAGGCATGAAGCCAAAGTTGCTGATGTCACAAGAGCAGGGCTGAAACTAAATTGTGATGGGAACATAAGGAAGCTACAAAAGGAATATAGGTAGGTTACAAGAGTGGGTAATGATCTGGTAAAAGTAGCATACATGGAGAACTGATAAATTGTCCATGTTGGCAGCAAGAATTTTAAAAGAACATATAATCTAAATGGTGAGAGATTTAGATCTTTCTGATATATAGAAGGATCTCAGTGTCCTGGCACATGTATCGCAAAAGGCAGTTTGCAGGTACAGCAAGTAATTTAGAAAGCTAATAGATGTCAAACACACAAGTAGGCTGATTTACTTCAGTTTGTACCTCAGGAGTATGAATACCATTGTGATCACTGTATTTAAGGTTGTAAATGTAATAGAAGTATTTCCAAGAAGATTGACCAGACCTGTGCATGGACTGGGTGGCTTGCCTAATGAGGAAAGGTTGGATAGGCTGGACTTACATCTACTGGAGTTCAGAAAAGTAACAGGTAACTTGAATAAATACACAAGATCAAGGGGGTGTTGACCAGGCAGATGTGGAGAGGACGTTTCCTTTCATGGGAGAACCAAGCACAAGGGGTTATTGTTCAAAAATAAGGCATGGCCCATTTAAAACAAAGATAGGAGGAGTTTTTTAAAAAATCTTTGGAGCTCTCACTTTAATAGGTAATGGAAACAGATGTTTTGTATATTATTAAGGCAGAGACGGATAACTATTGTTGATAGGTAAGGAGGCGAACGATTATCAGAGTTGGATGGAATATGGTTTTTAGATTCCAAACAAAATCAGTCATTATCATACTAAATGATGGAGAAGGCTCAGAACTTGAACGTCCTACTGCTGCTTCTTGTTCATATGGTCATAGAATAACATTATTTATTTGGTAATGCCACAGTATTTTCTAAGCCTGATGAAATCTTTCAACAAAGGTTCATGACTCTAAAAGCTAAGTGCTTGAATTCTAGCTGCAGCAACCAAAGCAACAAAAGTGAGTAACAGGCATTACACATAAAGGGAAGCCAGTATAACACCATGAAATTTGCACAACTGCTAGAGATGGATTTTTTTCTCTTATTGCCAACTGTGTGCATATTCATTAAGACAATGACTTAGAAACTTGAACGCCTCGAGTTCAGTCCAAATATATATATAATGATGCTTTTGGCTTGTCACTGTGTAAATCATATCTCACCTGGAGGATATCAGAAGTTTCCTACAGTTAGAAAAAGTTTGCAAAATCAAATGATTAAAGCAATATCACACATTAACAGTACAGTTAGTGATTATGTTCCCACAGCCAAGTATCTTATTTTTATGCCAACCCTCAGTTATCATGTTGCAGCCAATATTATATAAATATTATTTCAATGTTTTATAATTTGTGCTCTGTGTAGGATCAAACTTCGATGTGGTATCAAAACATTGGGAATTCGGCTTTAAGTCACCATTTCAGCTCCAGTGCAAGTGAGCCAGGTAGTTTAAATTCCAGATCTAATATTAGAAAAGTGCTGAGGAAGAATCCTGGCAAATATAAAGTTTAATTTTATATCATGTCAGAATCAGTTTAATCCCACTTATCTTGTTTCCACTCAAATGTTGACATTAGCATTACATTGATGTTATACACATGGAGTAAAATGTAGACATGACAATAATTTTATATTGCCAACAGACATGAAAATCAAGCAACAACTTGGTTTTATATAGTGCCTTTGAAAAATTAAAACTTCCTAAAGTGTTTTGCAGATGTGTAATCAAACAACAAAAGATATCCACTTAAACTTGGTATTAGAGGGTGACCAAAGAATGATCAAAGAAATTGGTTCTAAGTAGAATCTAAAGGAGTATACATGAGCCACAGAAGCACAAGAAGCAATTCTAGAGAGGTGGACCTGAATGGTGGAGCAATTAAGGAACAAAAGATTTGTGGCCAGAGGAACAGACTGCCAGAGAGTTTGATGAGGTTGAGTATTGGAATAGAGGAACTAATAGAAATTAAAACCTATTAAAACACCGAAATGCATCACTTTTGAGCCATTTGATGTCATATTGAAGAAATGCATTAGAACCAAGTGGAGGTTGGAGGGGCAGTAAATGGGAAGCTGACAAGAATCTGAACCGGTCAGTCTGATTAATCATAAATGTACATTTAAGTACCTATTCTAAAGCAAACAATTAAAAGCTGTACTAAATGACTCAAATATTAGGACTGATCAACTTAAGCGAATGATGTTATAATGAACAATTCAATCAATTCAATGCATTGTTTTAAAATAATATTGATTCAAATTATACACCTCTATTATTATATTCATGTTTAATCATGAATAACATTTTTAATTCTTTTGTGGAAGTTAAATATTATTGGTGAGGTCAGAATTTGTTGCCATACAAATTGCCCTCAAGAATATGGCAAGAGGTGCCTTCTTGAAATATTGCAGTCCGCATGAATTAGGCACATTCACAGTACTGTTAGGATGGGCTGACACTACAGGCAAATTTAGAACAATGCACTAACAAGATCTTGCAATAGTAAAGCTGCAAAATAATCAGCCAAAGGTCACAACATATAATTAAAACAAAAGAATCCACAAAGTGGATATGTGAGATATAAAATACAGAAAGATTAAGGATCCAACAAAAATATCATCAACCTAAAAAAAATTATGTACCTGTTCATGGGAATACAAGATAGTCTGAAGCTAATAGGTAATTTGCAGGCCAGCAATCAAAGGACTGAAGTAGAAGTCAAAGGGCTCAGCTCTATAAACTATTATTTTAAAATCTGGGTACTAAAAGCTGAAGCTATAATTTTAGAGCAGAACATAAAAGTCATGAAGATCAGTTGCTGTGCAAACAATGAACAAATTTCATACTTAAAGGACAGCAATAACCATGCACTGTCACAGGAAATGCTTCCGAACATGAACTAAATTGTTGACACAAAGCATTTAGGATGGAAGGTTCAGTCAGAATAGAATGTAGCATTTCTCAAAGAATACTTTTGCCTCATCAATTCCAGTGGCGTCCTGATATACAGATAGAATGACCAGATATAATGCTCTGGATGCTACAGGGTGGCAACTGTATTATCAAGGTTGCCAAGACTGGGATCACAAAAATGTGAGTTCCTTGAGAAAAGCCCTGAACAAAACTGCACAATGAGCAACTGTTGGTCTTCATGGCTTGATGGGAAGACATTTGACAAGGACATGCTGGGGTTAAATTTTGAAATTAGCTTGGATCAATTCAAAACACTAGACTAAGATGACATTTTTGTGCACATCCTGAGGCTCAATCAATGATTGGCTGCTCTAATCACTTCCTGGAAGAGAACAAAAATGTCAGGCAAGAAAAGGGAAAGATCAAATGTGATGTTGTCATCCTATGAAAAGGTTTGTAGGTGCTCATTGCAATGGTTCATTTGGACAAGGCTTCCAGAAAACTGCCAAGGCCTGGGGAAAACTTATCTAAGCAACAAACTGCATTTATATAACACCTTTATAATATCAAAAAGTCCAAAGCATTATCAAACATAATTTGACACTGAGCCACATCGCATATTTTCAGGCTAATGACCAAAAGCTTGGTCACGAAGATAGATTTCATAGGGTGTCTTAAAGAAAGAAAAAAGGGCAGAGAAGTTTTAATGACAGAATTTCAAATCACAGAGCTGACAGTTTTGGTCGCTAAAGATACAACAGTCATAAGTGGTGTAATTGAAATATGCAGGAAACCAGAATTGGCAGAGCACAGATATTTCAAAATATTGTAGGTTATCTTAGAGAGAAAATTAGAGATAGGATGAAATAAGGACATGAAATGATTTGAAAATAAGGATCAAAATTTTAATATAGAGACAGAATAACACGGAACCAACGTACCTCAGCTGGTCAATCTTTCAGAAGATACCAGGGTGAGGTAGACAGTTACAACAAACAAGGAAATTATGAAACTACACACAGTAAATAAATGCAAGAAAAAGATTTGAGCTGATATACACAACACAAAATAAGGTGACTCATAAAATAGTTCAAAAGAACTTGAATACCAAATATAACATATACTACTAAAATCTGGATAATTAAACTACTGTTTCTTTGTTTTTAAAATTAACATGCTTCTGATCACTAACACCCCCACTTCCCCATAATCCTGATTTTCAGGGACGAAATTCTGGTTGATTAAACAATGATACCAACCTTCAAAATCAGCCCACTTCTCCATCTCCAACAGTGAAATATAATGTCCTGTATGTTAATCTGACCCTAACACAAAGAATCATGACAATAGCCAATATGCTCACAAATGCATTCAGCAAAAGCAGTTTCTTTTTCTCAATTATACACCTCAGCTTGAGTCCTTGGCAATAATTCAACACTCAAGCTGTTGATTGCCTCACATTTGAGACCAGCAGAAGTTTCACAGAAATGCAAAGTGTGGGCTAAATACCCTAATGTTGTTTCGTTGTGTTTGCACTCTACCCCTGAGTAAAATCTGATAATCATGACTAATGATGTCATTTGGCATACTGATACTTACATAGTCAAAAACAGATGGGTTTAAGGACAGTGAGGTCAAATACACCTATTGTACTTCATCAAGGAAGCATTATTACATAGTCAAATGACACCATATAATTGTAATGGTGTTGCCTTTTAGAGTGTAATTCTTATTTTTGAGATATTGCAGAAAACAGTATGCACATGCCTCATGTTCCAGTCTTTCAATATAAAGTGGTCTGAATCATACAAGATTAACGAACAAGAACAATTGTATTTATCTTGCTGTCATGTTGGCGTTGAAGTACAAAATAAGTTTCACAATAAGTGAATACTCTAATAGGTCCCAAAATTGCCAAGAGCTGCACAAAACAAAAATTGCAGCATTTACCCAGAAGAAAAATGTCACTGAGTATAATTTTATCAGGAAATAGATCTCAAAGACAAAGAATAGATTTATCACAATAGTGTAAACATGCTTTTATTTTTAAAAAAGGTGACCATACCATCAAATACATTTGTAAAGACCAAATCGTTTTATTTTTCTGTATTTTTGACTGTGTGCTGCAATGGAAAAAGAATGGTTTAAAAACAAAGGTTTGTGGTCAGGATTACTGGACGTTTTAGAAGCAAATTAACTGGTGTTCATTGTGAATTCTGTTTACGTTGCTGTTTGTTCAAGAAAGCAGGGGTTACTACAGACAAGCTGGAGCCTGATGATGTGTATGAGGGGAGCTACTCTCATCAATAAGTTGCTGATTGAATTATGGAATGGTGACCCCAATTTTAAAACAGTATCTCTTATCACTGGACTTACCCACAAGAGTTAATACCCTTTCCATGTCCACCATAACAAGACTATTCTGGATCTTACAAACTTTACTGAAATCATCTGTTACTCTTATAAATTGCAGGAAAAAACAAGCCAATCTGCACAATCTTTCCTCATAAGACAAATTAAGAGTCATCGATTCATAGGCATGTACAGCACGGAAACAGACCCATCAGTCCCACTCATCCATGCTAACCAGATATTTTAAATTAATCTAGTCTCATTTGCCAGAATGATTACCATAAGAACTGCAGATGATTACCATAAGAACTGCAGATGCTGAAAATCTGAATCAAAAACTCAGCAGATCTGGCAACATCTGTGGAAAGAAAGCTGTGTAATCAACCCTGATTGGGGATTCAGTGATAGCAAATCATTGAATGTTAGATTAGATTAGATTACTTACAGTGTGGAAACAGGCCCTTCGGCCCAACAAGCCCAACAAGTCCACACCCACCCGCCAAAGCGCAACCCACCCATACCCCTACATACACCCCTTACCTAACACTACGGGCAATTTAGCCTGGCCAATTCACCTGACCCGCACATCTTTGGACTGTGGGAAGAAACCGGAGCACCCAGAGGAAACCCACGCAGACACAGGGAGAACGTGCAAACTCCACACAGTCAGTCGCCTGAGTCGGGAATTGAACCCGGGTCTCAGGCGCTGTGAGGCAGCAGTGCTAACCACTGTGCCACCGTGCCACCCACGGTGTTTGTCTCTTATTCAAAATGGTCATTGCCTGGCATTTGTGTCGCATAAATTTTACTTAGCATGTTTCAGTTCAAACCTGATCTTAAATAAACAACTGCAAGTGCTGGAAATCAGAAACAAAAATTCCAGAAATTGCTGGAAAAGTTCAGCAGGTCTGGTGGAATCTGTGGAGAGAAATCAGTTAACCTTTCTGGTCCAGTGACCCTTCCTTAGAAGGGGAGGAAGGGTCACTGGATTCGAAACATTAACTATGATTGCACTCCACAAATGCTGTTAGATCTGCTGAGCTTCTCCAACAATTTCTGTTATTATCCAAACCTTGTTGCATTTGAACACTGACTGCTTCAGTATCTGAAGGACCGTGAATCATGCTGAACATTGTTCACTGATGATTGTACATATCCACTCTGAACTTATGATGGAGAGAAGGTCATTGGCGAAACAGCTGAGGATGGTTGGGCCTAGGACACTACCCTGAGGAACTCCTGCAGAGATGTCCTGGACCTGTGATTACTGACCTCCAACAAACACAATCATTTGCTTTATTTATTTCATGTTCAGTAGAATTCACTCATTGCACTCATTGAAACTTGTGATATATTTTCTTTTGAAACCTTTTCTTTTGTGTTTTCAAACCTGTAACAACTTCAAAATTAGATCTGTGGATGTAATATTCTGTTCGTGTTGATGATCAGCCTGCTGCCACGTTGTAGTTGGGGTCCAAAGCAACTGCTGACATAGAAAGTGACATGCTGAATGGAAGTGGTTAAAATGGCCATTATGCACCTATTTTTCATCGGTTACTGCGTCAAGAAGGTCCAAGAGAGATAAGTTTTACTGAGATTCTGACAACTCTTAGTTCCAGTTAAGGAACTATTTCCAGGTCCAAGCCTGGAAATGGCGCTGGCCTTTTGGTCAAGGAATGCTGTTGCACTCACTGGTCAGACATCCAAAGATTAAAATCTATTTCTGTGTCTGTTTTATTCTAAAACAAAACCTGTTAATTTAGGAAACATTAGCATGCTAATTGTTATTTTATGGCCTCCAATACAGATTGTTTTGCAAGAAGATATGCTACAGAAATAATCATCTCCCAAAAGACTGTATACCAAGGTCTAACAGCATTGGTGGTTAGTCTACGATGAGAAAACAAGAAAATAATTCAACCTCCTGTGAGTCCTGATTTTATTTTTAGGACTTGCATAACACCAGTGTTTTTTTCTGATACAGTCAAGTTTTAAAATGCATTAGTTTTGAGATTTGTTCAGTCAATCAGTCATTTTTGAATCCTACATAAGCTCTCCCCAGATGCATTTTGCTTTACTGCTAATTAAGCACTGCAGGAACATACGCTGTAACTAACATCACAAAGGGCGGAGATACAAGGGAGTAACGTGAAAACATTCATATGTTTGTTAAGCTGTTGTTACCATTACTATCAAGCACAATAAAACCAAGAATCCTGAATTTGTAAAATTCCCCAGTGTGACATAATACTTTCTTTTTTTAAGTTACTGACAAATGTCACCAATTAAATGCATAATCTACAGTTTTACTTAAGTGCTGAAATGGAGTTTCTAGAAACAAACAGTATTACTTCCATACACAATTAGCATCCCTATGCGAGCTTACCTCATGGTAGTAACGAGTTCACTATTGCAGCATATTAATTGGACACCGACTAATATCACTTTCTGTGTGCACAATACTAATTAGATGCTGTATTTACTGCATAGCATTATTTTAGTGCATGCATTTGAGTTGCTGTACACAGCCAGTAGCGACAATTTGACTTCTCTTTCGGCTATAACATTTAATATAGTCATATCACAAATAACATCTTGCAGCAACTACCTGGCAGATTCAAGTTAAATTCAACTCCATTAATGCTTTCCTAATGTAATAATCCCTACATCCTCCAGAGAAAATGAGACAAATAGTTATTGCCTACTGAAAAGCCTTCACATAATGTGCAAGTAAAAACCAGCTGCAAAAGACTTTATATTGCAAAATGAGCAATGGGAATTCAACCATTTGATTCAGTTTTTCTTCCTTAGAGGCCACCATTCATTACTTCAAGTAGTTAACCATGTCGTGCTCAATATAAATAGTTCTCTTTCTCAAATGCTATATGGGAAGAAGAGCTCTGCACAACAGGATAAATACAAAAAATAGAAAAGTATAACAAAAATATTCAAGGATGATTTTGGAAAAGCAGGTTCAAGGCTTAGAAACAGAAAATTTTGGAAAAACTCAGCAAGTCTGACAACACGAAAGGAGAGCTGTTTCTTCTTCTGAAAACTCTGATTGAACTTGAAACTCAGTTTCCTCTCCACAAATGCTGCCAGAGGTGTTGAGTTGCTCCAACATTTACTGTTTTTATTAAGTTTCCAGCATTCACAGTATTTTGCTTTTATTCCACAGCTAAAATTCCCTCAATGAAACAATATAATTTTTTTTCACGTGGGACATAAAAGTCATATTTTTCAGACTACTATAAGGAAGGACGAGACAAAGCTTCCTACTCTTCAGAATAGTACCGACTCTCCTCAAAAATCCTTAATCCATCACACACTTCACCATTTCAAATTTCTCATTTGCATAGATTACACAGTCAATTTCATTGCCAATCAAAATATAAAAAGGATCCTATCATTTTAATTGCCCATAAGATTATGATTCAGGATAATGAAAATACAGAAAATATATACAAAAGTGCTTTTCGTGCTGGTATTCAGTTACCCTGTGATTGATTTGAAATGCAAAGAGTGTAGTATATTAAGTGAGGCTTAGTACAATAGTCATAGAGATGTACAGCATGGAAAAAGACCTTTCGGCCCAACCTGTCCATGCTGACAAGATATCCCAAATCAATCTAATCCCACCTGCCAGCACCCAGCCCATATTGCTCCAAACCCTTCCTATTCATATACCTATCCAAATGCCTCTTAAATGTTGCAATTGTACCAGCCTCCACCACTTCCTCTGGCAGCTCATTCCAAATCTGTATCACCCTCTGTGTGAAAATGTTGCCCCTTAGGTCTCTTTTGTATCTTTCCCCTCTCACCCTAAACCTATGCCCTCTAGTTCTGGACTCCCCGACTCCAGGGAAAAGACTTTGTCTATTTACCCTATACATGCCCCTCATAATTTTGTAAACCTCTATTAAGTCACCCCTCAGCCTCTGACACTCCAGGGAAAACAGCCCCAGCCTGTTGCCTCTCCCTATAGCTCAAATCCTCCAACCCTGGCAACATCCTTGTAAATCTTTTCTGAACCCTTTCAAGTTTCACAACATCTTTCCGTTAGAAAGGAGACCAGAATTGCACGCAATATTCCAACAGTGGCCTACCAATGTCCTCTACAGCTCAACATGACCTCCCAACTCCTGTACTCAATATTTTGACCAATAAAGGAAAGCATACAAAACACCTTCTTCACGATCCTATCTACCCATGAACCTGCACTCCAAGGTCACTTTGTTCAGCAACACTCCCTCGGACCTTACCATTAAATGTATAAGTCCTGCTAAGATTTGCTTTCCCAAAATGCAGCACCTCGTATTTAACTGAATTAAACTCCATCTACCACTTCTCAGCCAATCGACCCATCTGGTCAAGATCCTGTTGTAATCTGAGGTAACCCTCTTTGCTGTCCACTACACCTGCAATTTTGGTGTTATCAGCAAACTTACTAACTGTACCTCTTATGCTCGCATCCAAATCATTTATGTAAATGACAAAAGTAGAGGACCCAGCACCGATCCTTGTGGCACTCCACTGGTCACAGGCCTCCAGTCTGAAAAACAACCCTCCACCACCCTCTGTCTTCTACCTTTGAGCCAGTTCTGTATCCACATGGCTAGTTCTCCTTTTATTGCATGAGATCTAACCTTGCTAATCAGTCTCCCATGGCGAACCTTATCAAACGCCTTCCTGAAGTCCATATAGATCACATCTACCACTCTGCCCTCATCAATCCTCTTTGTTACTTCTTCAAAAAACTCAATCAGGTTTGTGAGACATGATTTCCCATGCACAAAGCCATGGTGACTATCCCTAATCAGTCCTTGTCTTTCCAAATACATGTACATTGTGTTCCCTCAGGATTCCCTCCAACAACTTGTCCTCCACCGAGGTCAGGCTCACTGGTTTATAGTTCCCTGGCTTGTCCTTACCACCTTTCTTAAACAGTGGTACTACATTAGCCAACCTCCAGTTTTCCGGCACCTCACCTGTGACTATCGATGATACAAATATCTCAGCAAGAGGCCCAGCAGTCACTTCTCTAGCTTCCCACAGAATTCTCAGGTACACCTGATCAGGCCCTGGGGATTTATCCATCTTTATCAGCTTCAAGATATCCAGCACTTCCTCCTCTGTAATCTGGACATTTTGCAAGATGTCACCATCTATTTCCCTGCATTCTATATCTTCCATATCCTTTTCCACAGTAAGTACTGATGCAAAATATTCGTTTAGTATCTCCCCCATTTTCTGCGGCTCCACACAAATGCCGACTTGCTGATCTTTGAGGGGCCCTAATTACCCTTTTGTCTTTAATGTATTTGTAAAATCCCTTTGGATTCTCCTTAATTCTATTTGCCAAAGATATCTCATGCCCCCTTTTTGCCATCCTGATTTCCCTCTTAAGTATACTCCTACTTAATATTAAGTTTTGAACGAAAAGTGTGTGATTTATATATATATTACCTTTTTCAGTGTTTGGATTTTAAACTCTTGACATGTGGGCATGGTCTATTTAAGTGATTTAACAATTAACTATGTCGGTCTTTTCTGAACCATGATTTTAAACCAATATGTGGCAGAGAGCAGATGACTGAAGGTTCCTTGAGAGTTAATGGAAATTTATAGCAATACATTTTAACAGTAGAACAAAAGCCATTAGGTTAGTAGAACCTAGAGATCCCATAGTCCACCTCACTCAGGGATCATCCGACCTCAGAGCAGAACTGATTTGCCTGGCATCATTCTATGCTCAGCAGCACTATCATGAGCCGTAACAACTGCTGGGATAATGGGTAGCCCAATCAATTAAAGTGCAGAAGCAGCAGGATCGAGGCCGATGCAGGGTCACATGCTGGGAGGGGTAGCTCAGCCAGGAGTTTGGGATCGGTTAATGCTTTGAAGACTAAATGGTGAGAGAGTGCCTGTGAGCCAGATGTTGGAGAACTGTCAGATTTTGAAAGGGGACCAATTATAGAGGTGCTCATTCCCCTCACAATTGGTGGTGATCATGGTGGGGGTGGGGAGTGGTGGTTGGGGAGTAAGATAAACTTCTGGACTTCCGTCCCCGCTGTTTGTGATCCCTTCCTTCCAGCTTCAAGATTACAGTCTAGGCCAGAAGTGGTACCCAAGCTCCTCACCCTAGACCCATCTGCCTTGTAAAACTGCAGACAGCCCTCGGTGGAAGATTTTCAGCTCAAAGTCAGTGTCTTACTTCCTTATTGAAAGCTCTGTTGCTTTTAGCTTAACTTGAACCAACTGCCATTAACACATCAGTACTATAACCTAAAAGGGATATTCTAACTATAAAGTACCACAAGAATGTCTCCATGCTATTTGTGAGGAAAACATTTCTGAAGGGAAGTACAGGAAACAGACCACAACTGTGCATCATTCTGTTATCTTACGCCAGCATCAAGGCCAAGAAGTTGGAAGTTGCCTTTTGGAATGCTTGTGGCTTTTGGGCCTCAGTGTAAATGCAAGTAATTTCACTAATCTAACTAAAGCTAGAGTTTAGTCACTGTTCTAGCACTGGAACATATCCAAAACATTTTTGTGCCAAGGCAAAAGTAGCAATTTAAGATTGAGATAAGCCTGGAGTGACTCTTTCTCCAAAATCTGCACATGTTCCTTTAGTGCAGACGTGAAATTATTCCTTCTATAAAAAGGCCCAGCTAAAATCATGAATCCAAATTTTACAGAATGGCAATGTTCAAAATTGTGCTACTTAAATTTTTAAATTTTATTAGAAATTAATGAATAATTTAGCAACAGAAACAAAACTTAGGAGCATGGCATGAAATGAAAAATGAAAATGAAGTACAATAAAAAGGTGCTACTCCAATCAACGCCATGTTGCTCAATGTGCTAGTGTTATAAATTATTAATCTGCAGTTTAAGTCACTGTTCATATTCAAGTGGAATAAGTAATTACTCTGGCTTATTTATGACTGCCAGATTGTTTCATAAAAATATTTTCCAGATATCCCATACAAATATTTGATAAATTCAATTGCCTTTCTCAAAGAAGTTGAGTATTTTAACAAGATTTTGTAAAGATAAAATTAAAATTCACCTTATTACATTGTCATCATTAAATTGCTGCTAATATGAAGGGTTGTTTCAACAAAATAGCATCAAATGTCTGGGCAACTAAACAAATTCTGCTCCAAACTTACCCAAAATCATAAACATTCAAACTGGAAACGTGGTCTTCACTGAATACAGAAGTGGTGGAGAGAAGGAGAATTATGGTTTAAATTTCACATTGCAAAGGTTGAGAAAACTAAAACAAGTGAAATACAGAATAACTTTAAAAATTCTGATATGGTTATTAAACTTCTTTTCACAGCCTGACCTGAGGCACTAGCATGGTGGTTGAGACCTGACCTGTCACCTGATGGTGATATAATGATATTGTCACTGAAAAGTATTGGTTGGAGATTTTAATTTCTCCTATATCAACTGAGCCACACAGAATGTAAAAGGCCTAAGTAAGGTGCAATTTGTCAAATGTGTCCAAAGGTTTCCTAAATCAATATGTCGAGGGCCCTACTTGGGAGGGTGCAACACTGGACATCCTCTTTGGAAACAAGGTCAGGCAAGTAATACAGTGCATTATCCTCCACCATTTCCGCCACTGACAGTCAGACCCCACCACCAAGGATATATTTCCCTCCCCACCTCCATCTGTGTTCCACAGAACCCATTCCCTCCGTGACTCCCTAACGCCCATTTCCCCCACCAATCCACCTTCCACACCCAGCATCTTCCCTTGCCGCAGTAGGCAGTGTAAAACCTGCACCCAAACCTCTCCCCTCACCTCCATCCAAGGCCCCAAAGGATCTTTTCACAGATTTTCCTGCACATCTACCCACCCCATCTACTGAGTCCATTGCTCTTGATGTCATCTCCTCTGCATTGAGGAAACAGGATTTCAACTCGCAGGTATTTCAGGGAACACTTCAGGGACACATGCACCAAACAATCCTACCACCCTGTTGCCAATCACTTCAATTCCCCCTCCCACTCCACTAAGAACATGCAAGACCTGGGCCTCTTCCACCACAAAATCAAAGTTACCTGCCAAATGGAGGAAGTACGCCTCATCTTCCACCTTGGGACCCTTCAACCACACAACATCAACATCAACTTCACTCGTTTCCAAATCATCGCTCCCCCCCCACATCCCAGATCCAAATTTCCAACATGGCACCGCCCTCTTGACCTGCGCTACCTGTCCATCTTTCTTCCCATTTATCCAATCCACCCTCCCCACCAACCTATCATAGTTACTCCATACCTACATCCACCTGTCACCTTCCCATCTACCCTCCCCCAGTCCCAACCCCACCCCACAATTATCTCTCATGCCCAATTCCCCCTCCACATCCCTGATGAAGGGCTTACTGCTGAAATGTTGACTCTCCTGCTCTCTGGATACTTCCTGACTTACTGTGGTTTTCCAATGCCAAACTTTTCAACAAGTGACTGAAGTGTCAGTCGGAGAGTACTTTGGGTCCAATGAACATAATTCTCTTAGTTTTAAGAGAGTTATGAATAAAGATAGGACAGGTCCACAGGTTAAGATACTAAATGAAAGAAGTGCCAATTTTGGGGCCATTAGGCAGGACCTAGCAGAGATCGATTGGATGAGTCTGTTTGAAGGAAAAAGAACAACTGGCAAATGGGACGCTTTTAAAAGTGAGATATCAAGAGTCCAGGGACAGTATGTCCTTGTAGGGTGAAAGGAGAAGTTGGCAGGTTTAGGGATCCCTGGCTGATGACGGATTATTGAGGCTCTAGTCAGGAAAAAGAAGATGGCACATATTGGGCTCAAGTGAATGCACAGGTAACTATAAAAAGTGTGGGACTACACTTAGGACTAAGAGCAAAAATAGGGTATCATAGAATCCCTGCAGTGTGAAAACAGGCCATTTGGCACAACAAGTCCACACTGACCCTCCAAAGAGTGTCCTATCAAGACCCATTCCCCTACCCTCTTATTCAACATTTCCCCTGACTAATGCACCTAGCCTACACGCCCTGAACACTATGGGCAAATTAGAATGGCTAATTCACCTAACATGCTCATCTTTGGACTGAGAGAGAAAACCGGAGCACCCGCACAGGGAATCCCCACAGACATGGGGAGAATGTGCAAACTCCACACAGTCGCCCCAGGGCTGGAATTGAACCCGGTCCCTGGCACTGTCAGGCAGCAGTGTTAACCACTGAGCCACCATGCCACCAAAGTTAAAGACAATCCCAAGAGGTTCTAGAACTATATTATGACTAACTGGGTAGTTAGGGAAAGAATAGGCGCTCTTAAAGATCAGCATGGTTGTCTATGTGTGGAGCCACAGCAAATACAATAGATTGTTAATGAATACGTCTCCTCAGTGTTAACTGAGTAGATAATAATTGATGCTAAGGAAATAATGGAAACAAATGGGAATGTTTTGGACCATATACCTAGTAGCAGAGAGGTGTTTGCATCCTTAAAGTGCATTAAGGTGGATAAATCGCCTGGGCTTGATCAAGTCCATCCTCAGACATTGAGGGAAGCCAGGGAAAAAATTGCAGAGGCACTTGCAGAGATGTTTGCTTCATCTTTAGCCACTTACGAAGTTCTGGAAGACTGGAGGATGGCTAATGGTGCTCCATTGTTTAAGAAAGGTAGCAAAAACAAGACAGGGAACTGCAGGCCAGTGAGCCTGACATCAGTGGAAGGCAAGTTGTTGGAGAGGATACTGAGGGACAGGATCAATCAACATTTGGATAATCAAAGTTAGATTAGGGATAGCATGGATTTGTGTGTGGGATATCACGCCTGACAAATCTCAGAGTTTTTTGAAGAGATAACCAAGAGGATAGATGAGTATAGAGCAGTCAATGTTGTCCATATGGACTTTAGTAAGGACTTCGACAAGGTCCCACACAGCAGGCTAGTCACGAAGATTAAGTTGCGTGTGATTCAGGGAGAGCTAGCTAATTGGAGTCAAAATTAGCTTGATAAGACCATAAGACATAAGAGTGGAAGTAAGGCCATTCGGCCATCGAGTCCACTCTGCCATTCAATCATGGCTGATGGGCATTTCAACTCCACTTACCAGTATTCTCCCCGTAGCCCTTTATTCCTTGTGACATCAAGAATTTATAAATCTCTGCCTTGAAGACATTTAGCGTCCCAGCCTCCACTGCACTCTGCGGCAATGAATTCCACAGGCCCACCACTCTCTGGCTGAAGAAGTGTCTCCACATTTCTGTTCTGAATTGACCCCCTCCTAATTCTAAGGCTGTGTCCACAGGTCCTAGTGTCCTTGCCTAACGGAAACAATTTCCTAGCGTCCACCCTTTCCAAGCCATGTATTATCTTGTACGTTTCTATTAAATCTCCCCTTAATCTTCTAAACTCCAATGAATACAATCCCAGAAGCCTCAGCTTTCCTCGTATGTTAGACCTACCATTCCAGGTATCATCCGTGTGAATCTCTGCTGGACACGCTCCAGTGCCAGTATGTACCTCCTGAGGTGTGGGGACCAAAACTGGACACAGTACTCCAAATGGGGCCTAACCAGAGCTTTATAAAGTCTCAGTAGCACAACGGTGCTTTTATATTCCAACCCTCTTGAGATAAATAAACCCTCTTGATGGTAGGAAGCAGACGGTGATGGGAGCTAGCAGTACAAGTTCTTTGAAAGCAAAAGTAGACAGGATGCTGAAGAAGGTATTTAGATTGCTGGCCTTCATCAATCGAGAAATTGAGTAAAAGAGTTGGGACATTATGATACACTGTATAAAACATTGGTGAGGCCTCGGTTGGAACACTGTGTATGAGTTTTGTAACCCTGTTATAGGAAAGACATTGTTAAATTGGAAAGCGTAAAAAGAATATTTATGAAGATATTGTTGGCCAGGATAGGTCTTTATGCCTTGGAACGTGGGAGAATGAGGGTGATCTTATAGAGATGTATAAAAATCATGAATAGGGCATAGATAGGGGAATGCAGATAGATGTTTTCCCAGGGATGGGGAATTGAAAACTCGAGGGCATAGATTTAAGGTGAGAGGGGAATAACTTAAGGAGGACCTGAGAGGTAATATCTTTGCACAGTGAGTGGTGCACATACGGAATGGGCTGCCAGAGAAAATGGTTGAGGCAGGCACAATAGTAATATTTTTAAAACATTTTGATCGGGAAGAGTTTAGAGGGATATGGACCAAACGAGGGCAATTGGAACCAGCTGAGTGGACTCCATGGTCAGCATGGACCAGTTTGGGTTGAAGGGCCTGTTTTCATGCTGTATTAGAGGAGAAAGTGAGGTCTGCAGATGCTGGAGATCAGAGCTGAAAATGTGTTGCTTGAAAAGCGCAGCAGGTCAGGCAGCATCCAAGGAACAGGAAATTCGACGTTTCACGCATAAGCAGATTCCTGATGAAGGGCTTATGCCTGAAATGTCGAATTTCCTGTTCCTTGGATGCTGCCTAACCTGCTGCGCTTTTCCAGCAACACATTTTCAGCTTCATGCTGTATTACCATATGTCTCTAAGTAGAAACCAGGAAGCCCAAGCTAGCATCCTGGGGACATGACTTCAGGTGTACCATGGTAAAATTTGAATTCAATTTTTTTATTTAAAATTGGAATTCAAAACTAGTCTCATTCATAGTACCTGTGAAACTGTCATTGACTGTTGTCAAAATCTATTTGGTTCACCAATGCCCTTTAGGAAGGAAGTCTACTATTATTACTTGGTCTGGCTGACCTGAGACATGAGATCCACAGCAATCTGACTGACTCTTCATTGCTCTCTGATATGTGCTCCTAGGAAAGAATAAATCAAAAACCTCTTTGCACTGATTCTGGGTAACATTTATATACAGTCTATCATAGTCCTAATGAATTGATTCTCTCCACAGCTGTTTCCTGACCCATTGAAGATTTCCACTACTTTCAGCTTTTAGTACAAACGAAAGGTCTATTTATCTAGAATGTTGCATTCAATTAGAAGCATCTCAGATTAGCTGGACATGGCGAGGTTAGGGGAAGCTATTCAGGATGGTGATGTGAAACAGCTGAAGCTTGTACAACTGACTAGCTTTTCCAGACCTTCATTTTCATCGATATTTTCCCGTGAACCCAAGATCTTCTCCATTCTATCCTTGTCAATAGTTATTTGGCCAATTTAAAATTCAAAATTGTATTATTTGCCTTTCTTTCAGTATATGCAAGGATACAAACTCCATAGTTATGAGTTCTTGTGGCATCGTGGTAGTGTCTGACCTTTGGGCCAGAACGTCAGGGGTAAAATCCAACCTGTTTCAGAGATGAGTAATGACATCTTCAAACATCTACAAGCTTCACTGTCACAGTTTATAAACTCAAATACAACTTGGGAGTTATAACTGACTGACTGATTGACAGTCCTTTGAGTGCATGACTTGAATGCTGGGAACCAACATTCTCACTAAATTGCTGAGAATCCGAGAAGAAATCACACAGAAAATGTGCTTTTATAAATATTACGCAAATAGAAGCATTAAAAAAAAACAGTGACTGCATGGCAAAATACTGGTCATACACGAGTGAAATTTTAAGGGGGACATTGTCTGATGTGAAGCTCATTTTATTGTCTATTTGTAGCTTTATTTATCCAAGTGCACAAACACAAATATATTGCAATGCATTAAAGTGTGTATTTTTTACATATCAATCCTAAATAAATAAAACTAACTCTGCTCTGATTTTGTTGAATGGTGAACAGGTTCATGTGACTGTATGGTCTATACCAATTTGTTGTATTCTTATTTAACATCACAAGTTTAAGCCTTTGTTTTTATTTGATATTAACTCAGACCACCCTGTTCAGAGAAAGGAGAATCTTAAAATAATTCCAAATTTGGAGAAATTTGACGTGGCTTAAATCAAAAAAACGTAAAGATAGATTTAAAGATTTTGCATCAAGCTATCTAAGTTATACCTGTATATATACATATATTGATTATTAAACTTCTATAGTATCAAGTGACTGAAAAACCCAAGAAAAGCAAAGATTAAAAAAGGTGAAAGAATAAGAATTTTAAATCTAAGAACAGCTTCTCATTAAAGAATGATAATAAAGACAAAAATGGCAAGACAGTGATATATCTCAAGGACTAAATGACTTCTAAGCCAGGAATTTAAAGTAAGGAAGAATATTACAGATGCATGAACTAAATTTCTCTCGAATCAGGAACAAATGGTTCAGGTATTTTCTTTAACCTTCACCTTTTCAAAGTATTACGGATGGACATCAAATGCTGGCCTTGCTAATGTCAGATAGTTCTTTGAATGAATAGTAATAAAAAGTGCTCTTCCCTTTGCTACTTCAAGAAGGGTAAAAGAGGGAAAATAGGGAATTGTAAACTAGTTAGCTTAATACCAGCTGTTGGAGAATTGCTAGAGATTAGAATAAAAAGATAAGCTAGTTAAAAAGCTTGAAAATTTTCAGCTTAGCAAAAAGCAAACATGAATTTGTAAAGGTTATATCATGGCAAATAAAGCTTATTAAATTTTTTGATAAATAACAAGATGAGAGGGTATCATTTGCATGAAACAATACAATGCAGCCAATGAGGTTTATTCTGAGAGACTGGGTGCTGAAGTTATTGCTTGTGGAGTTGAGGGCAAATTATTGTTGACTGGCAGGAGGCAGAATGAAGAATCAATAAACAGGTACTCCAATTGGCAGGATACAGCCTGTAAAACATTTCAAAAGTATGTTAGCATCTCAACTACTTAGTAACAACTTAAAGGATGGAATCCAAGTTTGTTTATGACATAAATGTATGGGGCCTAAAATTACAAAGTGACATAACTAAATTAAGTAAATAGACAAAATTGACAGTTTGATATCAAAAGGAGCAACTGAATCATCTAGTTTGAACCAAAATATACAGATCGTTGTACTTTCTCAAGTTCAGAAGTTGAGGAATTGAAAGTCCAAAGAAACTTGGGGTCCATCTATATAGATTGCTTAAATGCCATGGACATTTAAGTAATGCAAAAGGACTTGGGGATACTTGTGCAGAAAGGTAACACATAGGTGCAGCAGATAATTGCGAAGACTAATGGAATGTTGGCCCTTATTTCAGCAGTGGGGGTGAGGTGTAGTTTGGAGTATAAGTGTAGGGAAATCTTATACAAATGTACGAGGTGCTGGTGAGGTTATATCTGGAGTTCTGAGAGTAGTTTGTGTCCCCTTATTTAAGCAAAGGTATTATTTCAAAAAAAAAGAATCATTAAGATGATCTCCTAGCTGGAAGGATTGTCTTATGAGCAAAGATTGAATGGGCTGGCATTCTACTCACTGGGTGTTTAGAACAATGAGTGGTATTCTCATTGAAACATATAAAATTCTAAGGGCTTGACAGGATAAATGGCGAGACGATGCTTTCCCCTTATAGGAGAGTTTAGGACCAGAAGGCATGGTTTCAAAATCAAGGAGGAATTCCTCCTCTATGAGAGTTGTGTCTTTGGAGCTCCTTGCTCCAGACAGCTAAAAGGGCAGAGTTCCTGTGTATACTTAAGGCTGAGATAGATGGATTCTTGATCAGTAGGGAATCAATGGTTACAGGGAAAAGAAAGTGGATGTGAGAAGTGTCGGATCATACATGATCCTATAGAACAGTGGAACAAGCTCAAGAAGCTGGACAACCAAATCCTGTTCCTATTACTTATGTCATAGAGGCCGACAAAATTCTAACTAGACAATTAGACAAAGCATAATGTTCCTGATGACCAGGAGTACAGAACCAGAGGTCACAGTTTAAGGATATGGGTAGCCACTTAGGACTGAGTTGAGAAAAAATTTCTTCACCCAGAAAATGGTGAGCTTGTGGAATTCTCTGCCACAGAAGGAGATTAAAGCCACATCAGTGAACATTTTCAAAGAGTAGTTAGATATAATTCTTCAGGCTAAAGGATTGAAAGAGTACTGGCAGAAAGATGGAACACTACACTGAGTTGGATGATCAGCCATGACCAGATAAAAGGTGGATTAGGCCTGGAGGGCTGAATAGCCAACTCCTGCTCCTGTTTTCTATGTTTCCATGTTCAGATAGTGACTTCTTTTTCCAGAAGGAAGCAAGTGAAGTGTGCATGTAGTTTCGCCATTGGTACAAAGTACCAATGACTACACATTTTGTTCAACAGGCATTGCAGCTAAATGTACCTTGACCAAAATGCATTCCATTCTCTAACATATAGTAAGCATGACCAGGGCATCATGTATGTACAGTTATCCAGGCAGAGTCAGTCCAATATACTATCAACATTTGAACCTGATTCACAATGTGAAGATCCTGCTGCTATGCCAATAAACGAGCTAAGAATGTAAGAGTGAGGTCAAGCAATAGCATTCCATCATCATCAGCCTTGTGTTTCTTTTCTATTTTATGTCCCTGCAGCATTGCTTGGCTCAGTAATAGTTCTTGGGCATCTGAAAGGATAAAGATACAAAGATAAGTCTTGATGAGGAGATTTAGGAAAAGTAAAAGGTGCACACTTAAGCCATGACTAGCTTGGGAATCAGAAGATATTGTGCAAGGAGAGGGAAATGGGATGCAAACTATTTAGGATTCTTGCAAAGGCTAGAGTTCATTAGTGGTCATTGCAATGTTGAAGATTACTGACCCCTCCATCAGTGCAAGGACATGCAGTCATTACATGTTTCCCACCAGTTAGTTGCTGCTGCCTGCAGTTATACAATATCCTGTTCTGCAAGAACGAGATTTGCGTCAGTGTGTTTCATTGATGTGCCTATCATTGTTGAACACCTGATAGCATGTTCACGTGTATGATGTGGGTGTGAGGCTTGCAATGGAGCTCCAAGACACTGAAACTATGAAAGCTAGACATGAATCATTGAACAAAATTGTTGGTGGATGCAGTAGAATGAGCCATATGAGATTAGAGATATAGTTGGTGGCTTTCAAGATTTACTCACCAATCTACTCACATTTGGTCAATGAACTTTTCTTTGGCATCGCATCCAGGTCCTCAGGCCTACAATGCTAGTATTCATCTTCTCAGCCATCAGTTTATGTTACCTTCTTAAATGTATATCAGGAAGCCCAGTCTCTCTGAAAATTGAGGATCTCTCTCTCTTCCTGTTAGCTTGCAGCATTGAGTTCTCAAACGCTTCATTGGAAAATAGGAATTTGAAAAGACAGATGGTGGTGGTGGGATTGGCAGCATTGGGCACAGTGTGAAGAGGCTACAGGAATGAGGGGTCAAGAGGGAGAGATTTCAAGATGGTTTAGCCAGTAACAGGAAACCTGAAAGAAGGGGCAAAACTTTAACATAGGAAGATGACTGGTGGGAAAAATAGAATAACAGAATATTCGAACAAAGAAGAGACTGAAAAGTGTTGATATTCAAAGTGTGGAACTTTGATGTCCTTGAATATAGCTCACTAAAATTAACATGCAGATGCAACAAACATTCAGGAGGGTAAGTGACATGTTAGTCTTCATTGCAAAGGGATTGGAATACAGATTAAAGATGTTTTCTTCCAAATATATGGTTGTAAACCAACACTTGCAGTACAGCATATATATTTAGTCTCCTTACCCGAGAACCTGCCATAGAAAGTCTGCAAAGAAGGAATGCATTAGACTAAACTTGGATTGAAAGACTAGAAACATAAAATTATAAAGGGGATTGATGTGAGCACAGTGTTCTGTTACTGTACTGATCTTAGGTTATTTAGTCAAAAGCTCTTTTTAAAAACATGAACTATAGGGAAATGGGCTGGGGCTATTTCCCTGGAGCGTCAGAGGCTGAAGGGTGACCTTATAGAGGTTTATAAAATCATGAGTGGCATGGAGAGGATAAATAGACAAAGTCTTTTCCCTGAGATGGGGGAGTCCAGAACTAGAAGGCAAAGGTTTAGGGTGAGAGGGGAAAGATGTCAAAGAGACCTAAGGGGCAACCTTTTCACACAGAGGGTGGTATGTATACGGAATGAGCTGCCAGAGGAAGTAGTGGAGGCTGGTACAATTGCAACATTTAAAAAGCATGTGGATGGGTATATCAATAGGAAAGGTTTAGAGGGATATAGACTAGGTGCTGGCAGGTGGAACTAGATTGGGCTGGGATATCTGGTCGGCATGGATGGGTTGGATGGAAAGGTCTGTTTCCATGCTGTCCATCTCTATGATTCTATGACTCTAAGACACCCCATTTAAATTGGTTTGTTTAAAAGCTAATTTTATTTGGTTCTAGGAGAAAGCTACCTGCACGGGATCAATTTTAAATTGATTGCGTTGAGAAGTTGATTTTATTAGCTTTAACACCAAAATGGTGGGCAGTCAAGACTCATTTAAGATCATTGCCCAACATTATCTCTGAAAAATGAATCAATCCACTTATCTGCCATGAACCTTGAAGTCTGTTTATAAAATCGTGACGAAGATATTTTAAAGACAAGAGAGAAATGCACAGTGAAATGATGAAATGCTGCAGGGGTTCACTGGCAAATAACAAAATGTTGCAAAGGCCATATTGGTAGAGGAAGAATTCCTTTAACTTTAGAATGTGGTAAATCACATGGTGCAAGCTGTTTCAATAGCATGAAAAATATTGCAGTGTGGAAGAAGTTCTACAAATTAAGAAAGTAAAAGTATAGACTGAAAACATGAAGAGTACTTCAATATAGCAAGGGGCCAAGCAGTTATGCATTTTATATATATACACACACAGAGAAATTCTGATAAGAATTTAGCAAATGAACTATGAGTGTGTAAAGGGTTCTGCAAGTTACATTATACGCCACACTCAAGAAAGTTTGAAATTCCAGGAGCAATTTCCATGATTTAAATCACTAAGTTTCAAAAGCACTATTTCTGTTATGGTCAGAATTGGTGCATAATTGAAAATGCAAAATTCAATCAATGGTCTTGCAAACTGTCAACCATTGACATGGCAGTAGGAAGAAACTGGGGACCTCTTTGAGAGAAAGGGGTTAAATAGAGAATGAGCTAAGCAAGTTACAGGAGTGTACAAATCTGATGATAACAATATGTCACTTTCCTTCTGTCTCTGCTCAATGTTTGATCCCTAATAGAGCCAAACCAGAAGATCCTGTGGACCAGCAACTATGGTCCCAAATCTAGACATTGTAAATTTACCCATAGCCAGAGAAATCAGGCCTGACAGAAAATTGGCCACACTATATTAAACAGCAGTTAGGGAAAACACTGTCAGTCAAAGAAGTCACAAAGGTTCAGGGGGAGCCAATTACCATCAGCCTAAGTTTGTGCATTGGAGAAATTTGAATCAGAGTTCCTGCCAGTGCCTGTGGCTACGTACTTCAGACCTCTCTGGCAGAGCAACAGTGAAATGTGGAAGAGAGCCAGCCGTTTATCAGAGACAAAGGAGATTGGAATGGCCCAACCCAGTCACATAGATCATTGTGGATAATATCCTTTCTGAGATGGATAGAGCTGGATAGTCAGTAAGTATTGGGGAATGCGGAAGATGCTCTTTTTTTGTAAGGAATATTTTGTTATGAAATTCAAGTTGAACTACAAACTGACGTCCGTGTCTCTTTGTTTGCCTCACCAACAAATGCACTTGGTAAAGTGTTTTTAATGAATAAATTGATCGGTGTCCAATTCACGGACAAAAGTCCTCAGGCTCCAGCATTATGTAGCAAGTGGATGTTTAAATCATAGCCAAAAGAAGATCTCGGCTTATGATTTTATCCAACACAGAGCAATCCATTCAATCAATATCCCATGTTCAGTGTACAGAATGTACCCATATCTGGGTCAGATGCTTTTCAGCGGGTCGGTGCAGATTCGATGGGCCAAATGGCCTCTTTCTGCACTGTATGGATTCTATGATTCTCTGGCTTAAAAGCTCATGACAGTAGGATCTGGAAAGAAATGATTCAGTGTAGAACATTGTGCTAAGTTTAACAATCTAAATAAATGGCAGTAACTTAAATACAAAGGTGATCTTACCAACAGTCTAGACTCAAAATTCTTCCAAGATCTCTTGGCAACAAACCAGCTTCATCCAAGACCCACCACCATTCGTAATACCAGGATAAAATTAAATCATGCCACATGTCAAGCAAAGTAGGAGATTTTACCATTAACTTCTGATAATATCTTAACCACATAAATCTATTATAATTACTTCTCATTCAGTTTTAAGATGGCTTCAGTGTTTGCTACAAATATCAATTCGGAAGCAAAACACACTCTAAACCAAGATTTTTTTTTGCTCTGCAACTATTCTTTTATTGATGTCCTTGCAGGATATCAGCTTCGAACAGCTTACCAAATGCAGCAGCATCTTCACACCTACCATATTTTTTATTGCACATGACACAGACCATAATGGTTGTATTGATATTGATATGTACAATGCTGGCCAGAGACCAGAATTTTTACGGTACCTATCCCAGCATAAAGAATACAACATTTGTTAATGCAGTGCCTGATTGCAGACATATCAGGGAATCTCTCAAACTATTGTTAATTTGCATTTTCCATTTTGAATTTAGCAAACAATCCCTTTGAAGTTCTGATACTCAAAATCTGGGAAATTTCACTAACTTTCTTCCCTTATATAAAAGAAACAATTCTGTTTGAATCAAGATTATTGGAATATTCAGAGCAAAGATGTGATTCAAAAAAAATGCCAAAGGCTATTGGAAAACCTTTGAAGATTCATTAATATTAATAAAATATGAATACTATATTCTTTAGCTATTGACAAAGACTTAGATTGATCCTCAGAGTTGTAATCTTTATATAGATAAATGTATCAAAAGATTTAGAGAGTAAGCTGCAGGAAAACACACAAAGTGAGACACACAAAGTGATTAGAAGGAAGTGTGGTTGGAAAAGAGGAGTAAGAACTTTTGTTTCTGAGATGCCCTTGCAATCTCCCATGGGTAGCACTCGGGGTATCATGCAACAACTTTGTTTTAAAAAATGTAATATTACACTTTAATGTAATCCATGGAGAAAGTACTAAATTGCACTACGTGATGATATTTTTCAGTGAAATTGTCTACATAGAAGGAACACAGATGGGGCAGAACCTTCAATTTTAGTGCAGATGTAAAATAAGTAGCATTGAATCAGCTACCCATTGAACATTGTGTCTGATTTTCCTTACTAAGGCAATGGAAACATAAATCATGGAATGCATAATAGGTGACTATTTATCTACTGAACACAAATACTCTAAAGGTTACAAGCAAAATTGAAAACAAACAAGAAGACAATGAGTTGCAATATCTCAGCCAACCAACTGGAGTCCAGTTTCTGAACATAGTCTTTATAAGCAGTGTACCACATCAAACTCTATAGATGATCTGTTTAAAATTTCCATGAATACATTTTCTATGAAAGAAATTAAATAAACCTCGCCCAGTATAAGAAGAGATTTCTCCAGCAAGTGAAGGACAGTATCATCTAATGTGTACTTCAATTCCAGTCACCTCCAAAAGTACAGTTGCGGTGTATGTTGGATAGCGTACAAGGTGTGTGAAAACTAAATTTGTGCACTGTTTCATATTTAATATTTTCTGTGCAGCAATACATTAGGAACTCACCTTCTACAAATATAAACTGATTTCTAGCACTTGAAAACAAAATTAAAAGAAATAAGAATAACAAGAATTACTGAGGTCACAAGCAGCACTGAACTACTGCGAACAGTTTATCTGATAATAGCATATATGGTTCCAGTGTATTGTTTGGGAAAACAAGAAGACTTTGTTCTTAGAAAGAATGGTACAGGTAGGATATTCTAATGGCCCAATTGAAACACGTGGATCATTGTGGATAATATTCTTTCTCAGACGGATAGAGCTAGATAGAGAGCAAACATTAGGGAATATTGGAAATTCCTGAAGAAGGCCTTATGCCAGAAATGTCGAATTTCTGAAGAAGGGTTTGTGCAGAAAACGTCGATTCTCCTGCTCCTTGGATGCTGCCTGACCTGCTGCGCTTTTCCAGCAACACATTCTTCAGTTCTGATCTCCAGTATCTGCAGTCCTCATTTTCTCCTAGAATATTGAAAATGCTCATTTTTTTTTGTGAAGAATATTTTGTTAATATAATGAAGGTGGCAAAGGGGTGACGGTCATTCTGGCATTATGAATAACTGGCTGAAATGGTTCAGTCAGATGACTGGTACACCATAGACTTGCAACCCCCTAAATAAAATATATCAATGGGGATAGAAGAGAGTGAAAGAGAGAAAGTCCAAGAGAACAGGCCATCACTCTCTTGGGAGAAGACCAGAGGTTCAAGTGGAGATCAAAGATTGTTACCACCAAAGACTTGGTGGGATTTCATCACTCCAAATAGTAGGGGCCCAATGCCTCTGATTCTCTATTCTACAGAAAAGTTGCAGATCAGTAAAGCCTTCTCATTTGTGAATAGTCTTGTATTTCCTTTCTTATTCCAATTAAGTAATACACGGCACCTAAACTGCTACTTCTTAACAAACTCAATTAAACTAACTGAAAATTGCATACAAATGCTCAACTGCCTATATTCGGTAACTGTGATCACAAACTCCAAAAAAATCAATAGGATTTGTTTGCCAATACCTTGAAAAGATTCTAGTGTTGACTGTGCAACATAAGTTTCCTCATAACTTTCACCAGTTTCCTCATTTCCCCTCCTTATCTCAGATCCAAACTCCCAACTTGGCACCAGCCTCATGACCAGTCCATCTTCCTTCCTACCTATTACTCCTACCTCCATCTACATATTGTACTCTCAGCTACCTTACCCCTAGCCCCACCCCCCTCTCATTTATCTCTCAACACTCACCCCGCCACAAACCTCATTCCTGATGAAGCGCTCTTGCCCAAAACGTCGATTCTCCTGCTCCTCAGATGCTGTCTGACCTGCTGTGCTTTTCCAGCACCACATTCTTGGCTGTGCAACATACAGTCATAGCGATATATAGCATGAAAGCAGATCCTTCGGTCCAACTCGTCCATGCTGACTAGATATCCTATGTAAATTTAGTCCCATTTGACTGTGGCATAATTTCTGAGACAGTATTAATTCCTTTCTTTCTGAAAAATTGAATAACTTTTAAGTGACATTAATGCCCATATCTTTAACTTCTCTCCATTTTCGTTGGAAGTATTGGTATCACTTTATCCTGTGACAAAAGAATGAAAGTGGGAAGGAAGCAAATAGTAACAAGTAGAAAAGTAATTCTACTTGACTTCTACTTGTTCCAAAGAATTAAATTTTGTAGTACAATATTTCTGATAAAATCATCAGATTTTCAATTCACGATGTGCTTGGACATAGGAAATCAGGTTATCCATAATGATAGGATTCATCAAAACTTCTGAATGTATTGTAATCTACTGAGCTTTGACGAACATCTCCATCCAAGGTGTTGTTTGCCAATTTCCTGTAAAGGTTCCAATGTTGACTCTGCAACAGTTTAGTGTAATATCTGAACACAGTAATTAATTCCTTCACATCAGAAATTATATTGTTAACTTTTGGATGACTGTAGTGCTCACAACTTCAACCAATCTTTAACTCGACTTATAGAGTACTTGCAACTGTTAAACCTTCATGGTTAGCCAAAATATTGCCGACTGTAAAGAAGCAAAGTTGTGAGTCAAACTGCACTAACATCAAATACAGTATGAAGGTATCTACTACCGAGTATAGATGCAAATAAAAGAACATTTTAAGAGTGTAGAAACATGAATTACGGTCAGCAGCAGGATTTTCTTTCAACATATACTTCACATGTTTCAAAGATTTACTGCAGCAAATTGTAAATAGATCTGTTTTGCTTTATGGCAGCATAAACCATAAGTGGAATAAAAGAAATTATCATAACACTTGAGAACCACTGGCATTTAATCACTAAGATCAACAATTGTATCATAACTAAAGCTTAGACATTGTTCATATTAAAGTAAGAGAAGTGAGATACTTCAGTCGACAAATGACAGAGGTAAGCTGATATCATAATCATTCAATAAAATGACTTTACACAGACAGGAAATTGGAAACACCTAAAATACAAAATATATTGAAATTAGACTTTTAATAATATTGCTTTGGAGAATGATTGACACATCTTGCTAATCCCATTTAGATAGCTTGATCAGAACAGAAAATAATATTTTCTTGGATACCGAAGTCATAAAGAATATATTCTTTAAACTTATTTCATTTTTCATTCTACTTAATTGTGTTGTGACTTATCCCTGGGAGATGCTGCTAGGCAATAAGTCCAAAGATTCTAATACATTACAAGAATATATAACATTTCAATGACATACAAATGAAGTATTGCTTTCTTTATATAATTAAGGCATTTAAAGCAAAAGCTTACCTGGTCTAGGATTCACCACTGACTGATGATCAACCTTCCACTATGAAGACCAAGAAGTTAAAGCTCTGCTTTAAAAAGGATACGTCCAGGAACCACTGGCTTCCTATTCACTAGTGCAAAGGATAGTTCAGTTTGGAGAAAGATTACAGAGGATTTGATGATATGTTGTCCAAATCTAAAGGTCGCCATGTCTACAAACGAAAAGGAATAAAATGGGAGAAATGCAAATCAGAAAAGCAAATACTATTTAGAATAGCAAGAAACTTAACTAAACTAGCCATATAAATATTGTGGATGCAAGAGCACTTCAAAGGTTGAGAACTTTGACATGAATAACTCATCTCTTGACGCCCCAAAACCTAACGACTCTATAGGATGACTGAATACACTTCAGGAGAGTGATGAGACGATTTCAACTTGGTTGGGTGAGTGCATCTCTAACATTAAAGAACTCTATATAGTCTGGGGCAAAGCAGCTCTCTCCAATCACAACTTCAAATTTCATTCTCTCCACTAATACCATAGTGGCAAAAGAGCATGGCATTTACCAAAGGTTAACTGCAGCAATTCAACAAGGTTCCTTCGATATCATCTTTCAATCCCATGATCTCTAACAGTTACACAAGTGCAGCAAATGCATGGGTACACCACGCTCACCTCCGAGCCCTGAACCATGCTGAATTGCAACAGTATTGACATTCCTTCACTGCTATGTCAAGCTCTTGGAAATCTCTTCTTAACAGAACTGTCAATGTACTTAATCAAGACAGATTGTATCATTTGAAGGCAACAGCTCACTGCTGCCTGAAAGATGATCAGAGAAGAGCAACAAAAAAATTGCTACTTTAAGATTTACTCAGCTTATCTAAAAACAAATGATGGTACTGTAATCATGTGCTGCAATACATTGGATGAAAATATTCAGGCTAATATTTAGAACAAAAAATGCTTAATTTACTGTTGCATTATTGTGCAAACATTTTCTTTGTTGGCGACAAGTAATGTTGGCAAAAAAAATCAATAAATCCATTTCTCTGAGAAGATAAAAGGATAATCAATAGGAAGAGTTTCTCTCTGAAATAAGAGAATCTAGGAATTTCCATTACTGTGATTAAAATAAAGTGTATTGCCCTTTGTTGTTCCAGATCGCCGAATGCATTTATTTGAATATTACCTGAAACTTAAGAATCGGAAAAACGTCCATAAAGTAATTCACTTTGTATAATTCACTGAAATAATGCTAGTGACTTGATACTCACACTGTTTTGAAAATAAATCCTCACTGCAAAAATACATTCAAGTAACTTCATAAATATTGTTTGTCAGTTTTCCATTCAAAGAACTGGATTTCTGAATCACTTTATTAAATATGCACTAGGTGCCCATGGCTACTGGAAATTCCAATCAATAAACTTTGGCATTTTCAGTAAATATTTGCACAAATTTCTTTCACACAAATTGAATCCAATGTGGTATATTACAATTGGGTTAATCATATTTAATAATTTGCCAAAAAAAAGTGATTTGAAATAAAATACATTTCCATTTATAAACAAATGCAATGCTCAGGAATCTGTCAAGCATTATTAATTTCCTGCACAATACTTTGTAACTTGACATTTGTTGCAAGACAATTCAAAGACATTTTTCATTCAGACATTTGCAGGGTTTTTTTTCACAGCATATCTAAGGGTAGACCAGTGGAACAGGAAAAATTGACAAGATAGTTACTAATAAAAAGAGAACTTCACAAAGAAAAAAACCCCTTACTACTAAATATTGATTTTTGGATGTATTAGAAAACTTTTGAGGAATTTCAATTAGTTATTTATTTTCTGAAAGGGTTAAAACAGAACTTAACAGAAAATAGAATGAGGTAGCCAAGATCTCAGATCTTGAAAACAGTGGTTAGTTTGCTCTTTCATCTACTTCCACATACATAAAATTACCAACAGTATGCATAAACTAGCTAGCAAGAGCATAAGGAACAGATAGGAGTGGATCATATAGGCGCAGTCGTCTCCTCCTCCATTCAAAACAAAAATCCACCTCAGCCTTAAATCTGTTCAATGAGGATTCACAATGCTTTGCGAGTAATTTTCATACAGTTACTGGGAAATATAGCATGAAACTCAGCTTTTTTTTTCTCTCCTAATACTTTCAACATATTTTAACCATGTGATCTATTAAAATACACTGATCCTTTTCAGTGTCACATGCAACATTCTTCAGTCCTGGACCCCAGTTTAATATTTCAAGTGCGAGCAGCAGCGGAGGTAGGACGAACTCGGAAGACTGCAGATAAGGTAAGGCAGTTTTTATTAAAATTACCTACCAGTAGCGGGCAGCGGTGTTTTTCTCTTTCACAGAAGGAGCGGGAGCAGCGGAGGAAGTGACGGGGACCAGAGGGGTAGCCGGGAAGGTAAGCAGTGAGTATAAATACTCACCCTTCGACGCCAATGGCCATTTTAAGTGCGAACAGTAGCGGAGAAGGAGCGGGAGCAGCGGAGGAAGTGACGTTGACCGGAGGAGCATCTGGGAAGGAAAGCAGTGACCGTCTATATCAGCAATGCGGCTAAACCCGAGACTCTACTACTGTAGTGTCTCCCACCTGCCCTCCTCCTCTAACCTAGTTAATAAGTAGGAAGAGTGGGAGCGACAACCAGGGGACTGCCGGTAGTATATCTGGGCAGTGGCTGAACCTGAGACACTACACTGAAAGACAATATGAAACAGATCGTACAAGATTAAACGGGAACAGAAGCAGACAAACCTGGGAATATAGCACACAGAACGTGGAAAGGCAAGTGGAAAGAACTAAAACATACAGTGTCCATCGCTTTATTAAGAGCATAGAGTACAAGAGCAAGGAGATGATGTTGAATTTGATGGAGAGCCACTGGACTACTGTATACAGTTGCAGGCATCACATTATAGGAAAGATTTGAATGCATTAGAAAGAGCGCAGAAGCAATTTACAAGAATACTTCCAGGAATGGGAAAGTTCTGTTAAGATGATAGACTTAAAAAGTTGGGCTTGTTCTTCTTGTAAAAAAGATGACTGAGAAGACATCTGGTAGATTTCAAAATCATGAGCAAAATAACTCCACAGAGGCCTGTATCCTGTCACCAAGTCACCCATCATTTACAGGTGGACAGTTCTTGACACTGATCCAATTTCTTCAGAGTGAACAGAATCTCCTGTTTACACCTGTCAGCCAGGGCTACCCGACTGTACCAGGGAGACTGAACGCCTTCTCGCAGAGCACTTTAGGGAACATCTCTGGGACACCTGCACCAATCAACCCCACCGCCCCGCAGCCAAATATTTCAACTCTCCCTCCCACTCTGCGAGGACATTCAGGTCCTGGGACTCCTCCACCCCCGCTCCCTCACCACCTGACGCCTGGAGGAAGAATGCCTCATCTTCCGCCTCAGAACTCTTCAACCCCAGGGCATCAATGTGGACTTCACCAGTTTCCTCATTTCCTCTTACCCCACCTTACCCCAGTTCCAACCTTCCAGCTCAGCACTATCCTCATGACCTGTCCCACCTGCCAATCTTCCTTCCCACCTATCCGCCTCACCCTCCTCTCCCACCTATCACCTTCATCCCCACCTCCATCCACCTATTGCACTCTTAACTACCTTCCTCCCAGCTCCAACCCCCCCTCCCATTTATCTCTCCACTCCGGAGGCTCCCTGCCTCATTCCTGATGAAGGGCTTTTGCCCGAAATGTCGATTTTCCTGTTCCTCGGATGCTGCCTGACCTGCTGCGCTTTTCCAGCAGTACATTCTTGACCCTGGACCAGATTAACACCTCCAATCAAGGTACTCATTCTTTGAGGGCCACCTGGCTGACCTCGTATTATCCATGTATTGCAAAAGATGTACACAGTTTTCTATCGTCATCCCTGTATTTGATGAATGAACTCTATAACCATCTAGCCACTTAGAGTGTGTGTCTATAATGACTAAGAACATCAAGCCCATGAAAGGGCCTGCACAGTCAACATGTCCAGAATTTACCCAATCATTCCCATGAATGTGGGGGAGCTTCTAGCAGTATGTTTATCGTTATTGGCATTTTGGGCATTACCCCACCATCACAACTATGCCTGCATCCAATCCCAGCCACGAGGTATAACTTCATGCCAACATTTTTATTTTGGAAACCATTATATGACCCCGGTGGAGTGTAGCCAGTATCTAGTGGCGAGCTTTGCTTAGGACAATCACTCTCACTCCCTATAATAATATGCCGTACTCGACAGTGATCTGATTTCTTGGGGTCCAAAATGGTTTCAATTCTGGTTGCAATGGTCTGTTGGTTTTGCCTATTATCACCAGCTGTTTCAGTTTTGCCAGGACAAGATCTTTCTGTCTGATATTGTCAGCTGTGACTGGAATTGTGTCCAGAAAATTTAAAACATTATGGACTCTTCTAGTGGCAGTACTATGGGTGGTCTAACTGCCATCAGGAGGTGGTTCAATGCATCCACACTTGCTCCATGACCTCCTGGACTGTGTTCCAACTTGTAATTATTCGGATTTAGTATGATAGCTTAATGCAGCCTGAAGCTATGGGCAGCAATGCCTTAGACCGAGTAAGTGTTTATGGTCTGTCATTATAACAAACTTAGGTCAGTTAAGATTTGGAGGAACTTCTTGACTCCAAATATTATCATCAAATTATCCTTCTTCATCTGGATATTTATGCTTGGTTTAAGCCAAAGTCCTCAATGCATACTCTATTGGACACTCCTTTCCATTGGGCCACTTAAGAGTGAACGAGGAGGCATTGCATGTCAATACCAGAACTGGTTTGGGATCATAGTGGAAAGTGAGGTCTGCAGATGCTGGAGATCAGAGCTGAAAATGTGTTGCTGGAAAAGCGCAGCAGGTCAGGCAGCATCCAAGGAGCAGAAGAATCGACGTTTCGGGCATGAGCCCTTCTTCAGGAAAAGCCTTCCTGAAGAAGGGCTCATGCCCAAAATGTCGATTCTCCTGCTCCTTGGATGCTGCCTGACCTGCTGCGCTTTTCCAGCAACACATTTTCAGTAGTTGGGATCATTGTGTGCCAATATTTCAGAGGATAATGACTGTCCCTTCACTTTCCTGAAGGTTATGGCTTCACTACACAACTATTTCCAAGGTTGGCCCTTTTATTAAGTGTTGATGCAAAGGTGCCAGAATGGTGGTCAGATTAAGTATTAACTTTCCATAATAATTCACCAGCCCACAGAAAGACCAAAGCTCCAATACAGATGTGGGACCCAGGCACCTTTGAATGTCTTCACTTGATTTTACAATGGGTATAACAGTCTTGTCAACTCTAAAACCCAGGTAGGTCATTTGAAGTGCCTGAAACACACATTTTATTCCCTTTTAAGGCATATGCCTGTCTGGGAGAAAGTCTAAGGACACTGTACAAGTTCTCTAAATGCTCCTTATTAGCATTTGCACATCATCTAGATAAATGCTGAGCTGGGGTAGACCTTGTGAAATGTTCTCTATTGTCCACTGAAAAATTGTATAAGCTGACGATATCCCAAATGGCCGTCTTGGACTATGGTACAACCTCTTATGGGTATCAATTGTAGCATACTTATGAAATCTTCAACTAACTGCAATTGCAAGTAGCATGGCTCATGTCCAGCTTTGTGAAGAAGAGCACACTTACCCCGCTTTCCCACCACCACCTTGGTCAGCTTTGTGTGTAAATCCTCACTGGAAGGGATTGCGAAAAGCAGTTTGCCATTTGTTTAAAATCACCACAAAGATGAACCAACAGTTGAACTTCACAATTGTTATGAGTGGTGCAAATTGGACTGGTTTGATGATTCCTTCACTTTCCAGGAGTCTGATTTTTGCCTCCACTTTTACACATAAAGAAAATGGCACTGGGTGGGCCTTGCATGATTATGGAATTGTTTCCTAGTGAACAGGCAGGGAGGCCTTGTCTCTCCTGATAATCCCTAAACTTTCCTGAAAGATGTCCGGGTATTTAATTAGGACTTCACCCAGGTAGCCAATTACTCATTGAAAAATGTTGAGCCAATTGAACTGAATCTGTTTCAAACAATTTCACCCACTCAATCTTGGGCCCAAACCTTTTACTCATGTCAGTGGTAACTGAATCAACTGCTTCTCCTAAGAGACTGGAACTAAAGTTGCAAAAGGACCCCGGTGTAGGCTCACAGTTTTACCAGGGTCCAAAGTCCAGAGTGAATTTTATTCAAGTCAAAAAATCACACAACACCAGGTTATAGTCCAACAGGCTTATTTGGAAGCACTAGCTTTCGGAGCGCTGCTTCTTCATCAAGTGGTTGTGAAGTATTATATTATAGGACACAAAATTTATAGCAAATTTTTAGTGTGACATAACTGAAATTACACATTAAAAAAGAGCTGGATTGTTTGGTAAGTCTCTCATCTTTTAGAATGGGCATGTTGGTTTTAGTTCTTTCATCTGTAAATCCCAGAACTTAAAGTTACATTCTCAAGTGAACTTTAACAATATGGTGGCCCAGATAATGCATTGAAGGTGTGAGATGCCCTGTGAGAGGCTGTCTATGCCACAATGTTCACACTGATTCTAATCATACCCATATCTCATTAATAAATCTTCAAAATACAAAGTCCAGGTAATAGAGACATTACTTGCAATGCGGCAATACAAAGAAATCTTCTGCATTCTAAGAGAATAAAACGTATTTAATAGTTGCTTGAAATGATAAGAACCAGATAAATGAGTTCAAAAAGATATAGAAATAGTAATTTTAATATTTAGATCTCAAATTTGGAAGCAAAGAAAGGGATGTTGGGAGTAAGAATGTTTCTTATGTGCCTTTCGCACCTCAGGGGGTCTCAACACTTTCCAGCCAATGAACTAATTTTTGAAGTGAAGCCAATGTTTCAATGTAGGAAATGTGGCAACCTATTTGTACACAGCCAGGTCCCATATATAGCAATTAAATAATTTACCAGATTATCTGCTACACAGTTTTGGTTAAGGGATAAAGGCTTTCCAAATAACTCTTCAGTTGTGCTTTGAATTGAACTGTGAGATCTTTAACTTCCACCTGATAGGACAAATAGAGACCATGACAGATGGGGAATTGGGTTAATGTTTCTTCTGAAACATGTCATCCTCAGTGCTGCACTGCTACGCCAGTTTAGATTTATGTGCTAGTTCCAAGATTCAGAACTTGAATGATGAAAATGGTATTACTCATTCAAGGTTGAAAACAAAGTAATCATACTAAAACATAAAAATCAAAAAGAAAAACCAAGAAAAAAGATGATGGGATGATATAAAAAGAAAAATTTCAAGCAACGAGACAAACACTGGTATATGGTGATGTATATCAACACCCAACTTAAAATAAGAGGCCTACATTAAAATAAAATATGATTTGGACAGAATAAAATGAGCAAGTACTCCTGCTTTTGATTACATCCACTGTTACTGCTACATATACTAAAGGAAATATTAGGTGGTCATTGTTGCTGTTTTTGAAGTTGATCAAATAGCATGATGCATCAGAGGACTAAACAAAGTTAACGTGTTGTTACCATGAAGGTAAGAAATATATAATGAGATTCTTTACAGAAAACAAACAAATTCATACTTGTTTAAAAAATTCTATCACTTCACCTAAAGCTAAACAAAAGAGTAAAACTGCACCTCCAGTGATAACACAACACACATGAAAACTAAGATTTTACACCTGTCTGAATCTTTCTTTTCAATATAAACCAAGTCATAACAATTGTTATAATTACACACCATCGATGAACATAATTGAACTTTAATTACAAAGTTTCTTTTGGAACAAAAGGACACACACCAATAGAAGTTCAAAGCAGTTGAAAAAAAATGAATTGCCTGGCAAGAGATCTGAAATTACAATCTGGAATTGTAATTTATGGAGAGTATTCTAGGTTATGAACAAAATAATTGAAGCAAAAGGCAATAATCCAGCAAAAGATAGCCTTGTATTTTCCCTCTTTCAAGAATACAGTGGGACAGAAGTTACAAGTCAGCTTCAATTCTGCCTGTGTATGTTTGTGGCCTGAGATCCTAATGAATGGTCTAGAATACTTGGGTCACAACCAACATTCCTTCTAAGTTGCTCCAAGATTCCACACATGGTGATCAATGCCAGTACACTGATTACAGCATTGACTTCCGTTCCAGAGGTCATTGCCGTGCATGAACCTCAGACTCCTGCACAATCAGAAAGAAAATTTGAGGGAAAGCTTGTCACAGCTCTGAGAATAGCCATTAAATAAGTCAGTTCAAAAGAGTTTCAATGAACCTACAAAACTGACAATTTGACTAACAATGGCAACATTATCAGTCACATACAACAGCTCAACTTTCAAATGTTTTCTCTTCATTAACAACTCAAAGACTGATTCATATTTGATTTCAAATGGTTATCTTTTTGGACTTGCCTCTTTATTTTAATGCATATCTGTGTATTGCATTGTTATTTCTTGTATTTAGTAATTATAAAACACATTTTTGATCATTAATGAAAGGCTAGTTAAATTGGCTCTTTTTAAGACCAATACATGTGGTATAGGAGAAAGGGATCCACAAGGGAAGGAATCTTTCTAAAGTTAATCTTGTTACAACCAATCTGGGTAGGCATGTGAATAATTAAAAGGTGCCTGCTCCCCTCACACTCAGGAGCTTAACGGTTTAAGGTATCCTGTTAGGAACCATATCAAATGGGAAATTTCACGCAGGGACTAGTTGTAACACAGTCAAATTACACCTCAGTAATGATACAATTGACAAGAAGAGTAAGCTGTACGAGTCTATACAAGTACAATTCCTGTTTGATTACTAGGTAACAAAATGAATTGTTCTAACATAGACACCTAGATTTTAAAATGTGTTTCAAGAGGTTCCAAGGTCGATTCTATAAAAGTGAACCAATGAAACCAGCTTCTTTTCCTAACCAGTTATTGATTCAATACAGCCATGTCCATAAGAATAAATCATTCAACTGAGAGCTGTAACATCACAAGAAATGCACAGTGAATGTACTGTTGGAATAAATGCATCAAATATTAAAAGTATTGGTTTTGTAATTACCAAAAATGAAAAATGCAAGGATACTTTATAGAAAATAATGCTCTCTATGAGTTATGAGAAGTTACAACAGACTTTTTTTAATCCTAAGGAGCTTCTGCTGCAAGTTTTCCCTTGTGTTTACACAATATCAGTGTCCATTCTTCACTTAAGTTTAAAAAACTGTTAAAAGTATTAGGTTATTTGACATAAGGGAATTGATAGGGTTGGCTATATTCTATAGCTACAAAGATTCTTGTACTGTTGATTTTATGTGACTGAGCACTCCTGCCACTATTTTGAAAGCTGCAGACATTCAAGGTGATGGCCAATCTCTCTGACAAATTAAGAACTGAAAAATACTCATACAGTGAAAATGAAGGCTGTCTGCTGGGGAATGATGCAATCTAGCCCTCACTTGCCATCGCTTTTAATGTTACAGCGTTTCTGAGATCAATTTATAGACATTACTCAGGACAAGTGAGTGCAAACATATTAGTTTATTTTCCTCTTTTGAGAAAGTCTAGGGAGACGCTGTCTACCTCCATTACAGTCATAAAGTTAAATGATTGTTTTATAATACGGCACACAAACTAACAACAGTCAAAAGACAGCTTGTAAATATTGATTTTAAGTGAAACAGCCATGGCTACACTCAACCAGAAAACCTCATCTTACCAAAAAGTGAATACTGTAATTGAAGTTTTAGTGCTTTAGGTAGAAGTAACATGAGGAAGCTATGGACAGGGTTTAAACTAATTTAGAAGTACTTTTGGCACCAAGAATAAATTGTTGAGAGGAGAAACAGGGTGCACAAGATAAATACAAGGTATTCATACATGGATTTGGAGTGCGTGTGTGTAAATATATGCAACATAATAAATGAACTGAAGGCACAAATCACCACATCAAACTGTAATAAAGTGAAAATGAAGGAGAAGTAGCCTAAAAAAGGAAAGGATTGAGATTTTAACATCATAAGCTACTAGATATTCATCAAGGTTAGAGTAGGAAGAAAAGGAGAGGGGTTGCAACTTCAATCAAATCAATGGTTATACTGTTGGCATGATTGTCTTAGTTGAGGGGTTGAAGACAGAATTGATTTTTTATCTAAAAATGGAAGAGTTATGATCATCGATAATGAGAATCTTCTATTTTCCTAATAGAAAGGGATGGATGATGATAATGTGAACAGAAAAGATACTCACTAATTATATGCATTAAGTACAAAGTCTACTAATGTCTCCACATCTCATTAAACTTCATGCAATGTAGGTAAATGGCATTGGCACACTTTAAAAAATGTGACCAGATTTCAAGAAAATATTTCATTTGCTGAAAAGTGTTATGGGAACTCATGAGGTCATGAAAGGTGCCATACAAATATGACATCTTTTTACATACATCCCATTTTTTCTGTATTGTGCAAATCAGTATTGTACCCATGCAGTTGTAATAAATTTATTCTGTTGTTATTCATCCTTTTGGAGATTTCTCCTTATTAATTATGCATGCTATTGCTTACTTATTATTTTCCTTCCTCTCATGTATACAAATGTAACCAGTTGCTGCATCCAAGATATTCATGTAAATTAATAACAATAGAGATTCTATCATCAATTCTTCTCCCACTCTGTTACCTTCAACTGTTTATCCATACCCAGCATCATCTCGATTTAATCTGAACCAGTGGCTTTATGTCGGAAACTTTGTCTAAGGGGTAGAAGTTTAGATATATCATGCTCCATACATTTAGCACAATCCATTTGAGATCCCACATCATCAAAAAACTGAATCAATAAAAGTTGGTCATACAGTATAAGCATTCAATAATACATTATTTTAGAAATAATCCTTCACAATTCTTCTGATTATTGATTCCATTATTTTAACATGTAATGCACTATATTAGTGTACTTCAAACTCAGTGAAACATCTGAGTCATTAATCATTTTTTCATAATGATATAAAAATCTAGACCCTTATTTCTATTAATTGTCTAGGATTAGTACAATTAGCTTCTGGGGATCTGTTTTGTTTTGAACCCTTTAACTTGATTCAGATAGAATCCCTACAGTGTGGAAACAGGCCTTTCGGCCCATTGAATCCACACTGACACTCTGAAGAGCATCCCACTCAGACCCATCCTGACCCTATTTCCATAACCCTATCTCTCCCATGGTTAATCCACCTAGCCTTCATCGAGAACATCAATTTGAATAATATCAATGACTGTGAGTATACTTGACCAGCTTCTTGTGGATGGTATGACACCATTGATTTCTCTAACGAATTGGTCATGGAAGTAATTGTTGAATATTTTTAGCATTTGCACATTTATCATGATTCCAATCCTACCAACTTGCTTTAAATTTTAGATATTTAGCTGATCTTACTGTTGAGAGATCAGAGAATGTTGTACCGCTATTTAGTATTTGTTCTAACAACAATTGCCAACTTCTTCCACTTTCTAAGCAGCCTTCCAAAATAGGATTACATTTTCAGAAATTTGATTTGCATTTAAATGGGGCCTTTATTGTTACAACACACATCTCAAAGTCCCTTCAAAAGTAGAATAACTAAACTTGTTGTGGTTCTGTTCGCCGAGCTGGAAGTTTTTGCTGCAAACGTTTCGTTCCCTGGCTAGGGAACATCATCAGTGCTATTGGAGCCTCCTGTGAAGCGCTGCTTTGATGTTTCTTCCGGTATTTATAGTGGTTTGTTCTTGCCGCTTCCGGGTGTCAGTTTCAGCTGTAGTAGTTTGTATGTGGGGTCCAGGTCGATGTGTCTGTTGATGGATGTTCTTGCCGTTTCCGGGTGTCAGTTTCAGCTGTAGTGGTTTGTATATGGGGTCCAGGTCCATGTGTCTGTTAATAGAGTTTGTGGATGAATGCCATGCCTCTAGGAATTCCCTGGCTGTTCTCTGTCTGGCTTGCCCTATGATGGTAGTGTTTTCCCAGTCAAATTCATGTTCCTGGTTGTCTGAGTGTATGGCTACTAGGGATAGCTGGTCGTGTCGTTTTGTGGCTAGCTGATGTTCATGGATGCGGATTGATAGCTGTTAACAATCCGCATCCATGAACATCAGCTAGCCACAAAACGACACGACCAGCTATCCCTAGTAGCCATACACCCAAACAACCAGGAACATGAATTTGACTGGGAAAACACTACCATCATAGGACAAGCCAGACAGAGAACAGCCAGGGAATTCCTAGAGGCATGGCATTCATCCACAAACTCCATTAACAAACACATGGACCTGGACCCCATATACAAACCACTACAGCTGAAACTGACACCCGGAAACGGCAAGAACATCCATCAACAGACACATCGACCTGGACCCCACATACAAACTACTACAGCTGAAACTGACACCCGGAAGCGGCAAGAACAAACCACTATAAATACCGAAAGAAACATCAAAGCAGCGCTTCACAGGAGGCTCCAATAGCACTAATGATGTTCCCTAGCCAGGGAACGAAACATTTGCAGCAAAAACTTCCAGCTCGGCGAACAGAACCACAACAACGGACACCTGAGCTACAAATCTTCAACCAGACTTTAAATAACTAAACTAAATTCCAGTCAGTCATAGTTACGGAGTCATGCAGCGTAGAACTAAACCCTTCGGTCCAACTTGTCCATGCAGGCCAAGTTTCCCAAACTCAACGAGCTCCACTTGCCTGCATTTGGCCCATATCCCTCTAATCCTTTACTATTCATGTACCTGTCTAAATCTATTTTAAATGTTGTAACTGTACTTGCACCTAAAACTTCCTCTGCCAGTTCATTCTACATACAAACCAGCCTCTGTGTGAAAAGGTTGCCTCTCAGGACCTTTTTAAATCTTTCTCCTTTCACCTTGAAAATATGCCCTCCAGTTTTGAACTCATCCAACCTAAGGAAAATACCTTTGCTTTTCACTCAGTCTATGCCGCATAGAATTTTTAAAATCTTTATAAGGTCACCCCCAACCTCCTACACTCCAGTGAAAAAGCCTATCCTTAATACCTCAAACCTTTCAGTCCTGACAACATCCTGCTCAATCTTTTCTGAACTATCTCCAATTTAATAATATCTTATAGCAGTAAACAACACAGCAGATGACCATAAGGTTGATATAATGATTCTTCCGTTTTGATTCAGGAATAATGGACCCAGGTCTGATGAGTAACTTGTCATAATGACTCAATATTATTCACAATCAATCAAATCATGAATTTCCACTATATGTAATATGGCTTTAATTATAACATTACAGTGCACATAATCAGATGCACTTTCAATTTACTACCCAGCATACAGTGTGTAACCTGAAACTGCACTGCATACGTTCGTTTTTGATATCTTCATCAGTCATATGATATTGTAAATACCATCCATAAAATGAGAATGAATTTCAGAAGAAAGCTTTTGTTCTTAAGTCTGTATTGTAACTGAGTCCTAAAAGTAACTGACATTTAATTTGCCCAATTGCACAAGTGTTGTTAAAAGCATTTAAATTCAAATATCTGAGAGAATTAAAGGGAGTCACTTATTGTTTCAATGCTAGAGTTCAGCCAAAGTTTACAATGCCTGAATAATCTTAACGCTGCATTCAATGAATCAGTTTTTCCTCATTTAGCAAGGAGCGGGAGAACTACCAACAGATATTTTGTGCATTCAAAATGGATTTATGTAAATATCACCTTGGACACTTAACAGTAGTAAGATGTGCAAAGTATTTTTGTGATCATGCACATGTTTTAGTTTTTGGACATTTGAACAGCTCATTTAAAGCCACTATATACAAATTTAGCATGGAAATTTTTGGTGAGATACACACATCAGTCTTGCATTTCAAATTTGGCAGCACAGAATGCCAAATAGGCAAATTTCAAGAGCACTTTCTGCACTGTGTAGATATATTGTAGCAGCTTCACAGCATGGTGGCGGTGGATAACACAATAGCAATAGGTTTTTATTTGCTGACAAAAACACTCATTTTTTGGGATTAAACTGTTTGCAACTATTTCTTGGCCAAGGAAATTTACTGAACCTGAAGCATCATGTTGATATTCACATGAGAAGAATTACAAGGCAAAGATGTATATTCAATGGCATATTACGACCTTTTGGAAAAAAGGAACTGGAAAAAATGCAAAACAATAAAAAACTTGAGCACATTTGTTCGGCCATTTTTGGATTATTGTGTTCAATTCTGGTCTTCCTGCTATAGGAAAGATGCTGTTAAACTTGAAAGTGTTCAGTAAAGGCTTACAAGATGTTGCCGGGGTTGGAGGAATTGAGCTATAGAGAAAGGTTGAATAGGCTGCGACTATTTTCCCTGCAGCGTCAGAGGCTGAGGTGTGGCCTTACAGTCGTTTATAAAATCTACTGAGGGGGATATATAGGGTAAATAGACAAGGTCTTTTCCCCAAGGTAGAGGAATCCAAAACTAGAGGGCGTATGTTTAAGGTGAGAGGGGGAAGATTTAAATGGGACCTAAGAGGCAACTTTTTCAGGCAGAGGATGGCGCATGTATGAAATGAGCTGCCAGAGGAAGTGGTAGAGGCTGGTACAATTACAACATTTAAAAGGCATCTGGATAGATTCATGAATAGGAAGGGTTTTGAGGGATATGGGCCAAATGCTGACAATTGGGACTAGATTAATGTAGGGTATCTGGTTGGCATGGACAAGTTGGACCGAAGTGTCTGCTCCCATGTTGTACAGCTCTATGACCCCAAAGATATCATTGCTGATCTGCCCTTCGGCCTCAACTCTTCCTTCATGCCAGGTCCTCATATGCTTTATCTCCTTGATATTTCAAAAATCTACCTACCTCTTTTTTTAAGATGTTTAGTCACCTAGTTTCCATAATTCTCTGGTATACAGAAATCCAAATGTTCACAAGAGAGAAAAAAGTATTTTGCATTTCAGTTTTAAATGTATGTCCCCTAGTTCAAGATTCCCTGATAAATGTAAACACCTTCTCAATGTCTATCTTGTCATTCCCCTCAGAATTTTGTACATTTCAATAAGACGACCCGTCAGTCTTCTAAATTGCAAGGAATAAAGACCTAACAAAAACAGAAATTGCTGGTAAAGCTCAGCAGGTCTGGCAGCATCTATGGACAGAAATCTGAGTTAATGTTTCAGGTTCAGTAACCCTTCCTCATAACCGCATTAATTCTGATTTCTCTCCACAGATGCTGCCAGACATGCTGAGCTTTTCCAGCAATTTTTAATTTTGTTCCTGATTTCCAGCATCCACAGTTCTTTCAGCTTTTATTTGAATAAAGACCTAACCTACTTACCCATTCAAATCAACTCCTTCATTCCAGGAATCAGCCTTGTGAATCTCTTTGAATTGCTGCCAATGTCAGCAAATCTTTTCTTAAATACAGGCACTAAAACAAAACACTTTACTCCAGGTGCAGCTTCACCAGCACGCTGTACAGTTGCAACAAGACTTCCCTATTTCTAAACTTCAGCTCTCTAATATTAAGGGTTTAAATTCCATTTGCCTTCTTATTTATTACTGCACCTGCATGTTAGCATTTTGTGTTGCACGCACAAGGAAACCCAGCTCTTTCTGCGCTGCATGTTTTTGGACAGTCCTTTCAATTAAATAATGGTCTGCCACATGATTCTTCCTACCAAAATGAATGCACTCATTTTTTTCCTAGATTTGATACCATCTGCAAGTCATGATCTAGTTTCTGGAGCTTCCCCTCAACTGCAATCATGCTGGCACAACAACAAAATCACTGGAACGTTTGGACTGTGCAGCTCATTCATCCATTGGAGATACAGCATGCAACAGCCTCTGAAACAACCACAGCATTTATGCCCCCAAAATTTAATGCAGAAGCTCAGTATAGATATTTCTCTCTATTTCTGTGAAACTAAATGCTTCCTGACATCAGTAATAAATTTTCTTTTTAGTTGTAGATGTGTTTATTTTTCTTTTATTCTCTACTTGTGATATGAACATTGCTGACATGATCAGCATTTGTTGCCCATCCACAACTACCCTTGAACAGAGTGGTCAGTTAACATTCAATTAAAATACTATGGATCTAGAGACATATGTAGGCAAGATTGAGTAAATGACAGCAGATTCCTTTTCCTATACAGTATTAGTGAGCCAGATGGATTTTTATGCCAGTTTCATTAATTCCAGACTTTATTATGAATAGAATTTAAATTTTACCAATTGTGAAGGACATAAACTAATGCCCCCAGTGAAATAAAGTGGGCATCTGGATTGTTAAACTGCCATTACCACCAAGCTATCGTCTACCCAATGAGGTAACTGATTATTTGAAATATATATAGGTCAAGACTACTTGCCAGGGAAGAATATAGATCAGGAAGTTTTGTGCTGTAATAACCAAAAGTAAGAAAAATACTCAATCTGATTGGAGTGTTACACATAATAACCTAAAACTTTTTCTATTGATTTTTCCACTTTGTTAATTGCTACTTTGCACTGACAGGACATGGGAAGAGTTGACCCTGTAACTATTACCAAATCTTGCAACTGAGATTTCTCATGGCTTCTTCAAGATAAAACATTCAATTGAATGTCCTGCATGATGTCTAGCTTCTCAAATATAGTTGGAGTCATAGTCATTTGAGTCAGCGAATTCCTACAGTGCAACAAGAGGCCATTTGGCCTATTAAGTCTGCACTGATCCTGCACTGGCTACTCTAACTAACCTGCACATATCTGGACACCAAAGGACAATTAAGCATGCAATCCACCTAATCTGCCATATTTCAACTGTGGAAGGAAACCAGAGCACCTGGAGGAAACCCACACTGGTACAGGGAGAATGAGCAAACTTCACACAGACAGTCAACCAAAGATAGAATTGAACCTAAATCCTCGGTACAATGATGCAACAGTGCTAGCCACTGAGTCACTATACCTTGGAGCTGCACTCTTCCAGACAAGTGGAGAGTATTCCATTGCATTCCTGAATTGTGCCTTGTAGACGATGAACAGACTGTGGAGAGTTAGGAGGTTAATTATTCTCTGCACAATTCTGACCTGCTCAGCTTTATTTCATCTGCAAATTTGACTAACCTGCAAGCTGTTTTTAAACCTGGGGAAATTGTGATTTGGAATATTAAGAACCCATGAATAGCAGTCCATATGCTGTAGATAGACTTCCAGATTTCTCTTGTGAAGATCATTGTGGATCTACCTATAGCAGTTGAAGAAGGCAACTCAAAACTACCTACTCAAGGGCAATGAGGAACAGGCAATAAATGTTGACCATTTGATGAACGAAGAAAAAAACAGCAAAGTTCCCAAATATACTCTGCTAAAGTATATTTCTTGGTTTAATGTTCCCAATGTGTTATTTGAATTTTCAAAACAGTACAAAAAAACAACCGAAGTTAAAAAAACCAACCCGTCCTCATGTACAAATATATAAACATTTTAAGAAAAGTATAGAATAAAAAAAAACACAAATTGGTTAATTAACTAAATAAATAAAAAGCCAACAACAAACTTATAAATGGTAATAACTCAGCCCAGTCAAACAAAATGCTCATACGTTCACAGTTCCTCCTCCCTCAATATTGAACTTGTAAAACACAATCATTATGGCTTTATAAAAGCCCTTGTTAATGTGGCAGATAAATCTATGTCAAGGGCTGGCACATCTTGTAAAAATTCTCAGTTTTGTGGTGTTCCATATTTGTGAGGAAATCTATGGGAATATGCTCCATAACAATCTTCCACCAACCTGACATGCCCAGGAAGTTTTCAGATATCCAACATAGCAAGATATTCTTTCTTGCATAGAACATGAGAATATTGAAAAGTTTTTTCTTATGCACATCTGCAGGAAATACAGTGGGCAGGCCCAAAAGGAGAAAGATAGGGTCCTTCTCCACCCTTACAACCAAAATCCTCTCCATTGCGCCAGCTATAGCACTCCAATATGTTTGAAACCTATTGCAAGACCAGAGACAATGGGTAGAGTGCCCGTACAGACTGTGCACTTGGGACATGCTGAAGATATCTCTGGTTTAACAGTCCGGAGCCAAGTAGACCCCGTGGAGAATCTTCAACTGTAAAGCATTTGTCCTATTGCAAATTGATATTTTCCTTGCATTCTCCCAAATATCCTCCCAAGCCTCTGAGGAGACTTCAACACCCAGCTCTCTCTCCCACATCCTGCAGAGTCAATCAAACTCATCTGAGGGGCACCCCCCAACTGATGATATAAGTGCTGACAGAAAGTGTATCTTACCACTTAGCACCCCCCTCTCTATGCTGGATTTGTAGGGATCAGTCAAAAGTGTGGTTTGTTTTTGAATAAAATCTCTAACTTGAAAAAAACGAAAGAGGTCTCCATTAGATAACTCGTACTTCCATACCGACTGATCAAAGGACATCATTACATCTCCCTCAAATAAATCGCCCATGCAAGACATACCCCTAGCTGCCCAATGTTTAAATCCTGACTCTACCATATCTGGTTGAAAATCCGGCATACCCATTAAAGGTGTAAACAAAGATGTTTTGTCAATATTGCCTTCCTTCTGCTGAATTGCCCTCCATGCTTTAACAGTATTGATAACTATTGGGTTATGTCAATATTCCTTAACTGTCCTCATTTTGTTGAAAAACAGCAAACTGGTAATGGGCAACATGCCTGGGAGGCTTTGATATCTAGCCATATTGAAAGAGGATCTCCACAAGCCCAATCACTCATGTAGGGCAAAAGTGAGCTTAATTGGTCATTTTTAATGCCTGGAAGGTCCACTCCCCAAAATCTGGGAGGCAGTTGCCAATTAGCTAATTTAATGAGGTGCCGCTTACGATGGCAAATAAAGGAGCTGAGCCAGCCGTTCAGCCTAAACAGCCGTTTAGAGTTTGCTTATTGAAAAAGAGGGGGAGCATCCGTATAGGGTATGGCAAACGGAGGAGAATATTCATCTTAATAAGCGGTATCTGACCCAACCATGAGCCTGACAGTATACTTATAAATTCCATATAAAATTCACTGGGAAGTCCATCAGGACCGGGCACTTTTCCACTCTGAAGCTGTCTCACAGCTTCTTCGCTTCTTGCTTTGAAAACGGGGCATTGGAAAAGGACTCTTGTTCGGAAGTCACACCCGGGAGCTTCAGATCCTTAAAAAAAGATTCCATTTTGGCCTGCCCCTCCTCACAATTCTCGGATTGGAATAACTTGCAGTAAAATCTCTGGAACACCACATTAATCTTTTCAGAATCACATGTTACGTTTCCAGACCCTTCCATAATCGCTGTAGTGACTTGTGGGGCACTCCTTTTTCTGGCAAACCTCCCAACTTTGAAGATCTTGTTTAATTTTTTAAAATAATTGGATAAAATTGACTTTGAACAGCCAATCCAGAACTGGAGGAATGAATATGCCCAAATACACAAAACCCCGCTGTGACCACCTAAACGGGAATCTTTAGTCACCCTCAAGATCTAGCTTCTTTGTAAGACCACCCATTGGCATAGCCTCTGATTTTGCAAAATTAATCTTGTACCCCAAAAAAGCACCAAACGCGCGAATGCATTGTACCAGGCAAGGTACTGAAACTGCTGGATTTGTCAAAAAAATTAGGACATCATCTGCATATAACGAGATCTTATGTAATTTTGACCCCACTTCTGGAGCTGATATATTGGGGTCCCCTTGCCGGTTGCCCCCCAAAATATTAAAATTGCTTGATCGTACCCAGTTGGTGATGACCACTGCAAGATTGCCACCGTGGAGAACCTTTACCCATCTTATAAAGACTTCACCCAAACCAAACCACTCCAGAGTACAGGAAAGGTATAGTCACTCAACTCAGTCAAATGCCTTCCCTGCATCTAGAGAAATCACCAATCCCTGTATTAACTGTTGTTGGCATGCTTGAATTACATTAAGCAGCCTCCTAACATTATTGGGAGGATCTGTGATCCCTTATGAAGCCTGTCTGATCCTCTTTAATAATTGAAGGTAACACAGTCTCCAGTCTTAATGTGAGAGTCTTAGAGAGGATTTTAAAGTCCACATTTAAGTGTGAGATGGGCCTGCACGAAGCACAGTCTTCCAGGTCCTTCCCTTTTTTAAGGATAAGTGAAATATTGGTGTCTCTCAGAGATGGTGGAAGACAATCATGACTGTATGAATCATTAAACATATTCAGCATCGGGCCTGACAGTATACTTATAAATTCCTTATAAAATTCACTGGGAAGTCCATCAGGACCGGGCACTTTTCCACTCTGAAGCTGCCCCACAGCTACCTGCACTTCTTGCTCTGAAAACAAGGCATTGAGAAAGGACTCTTGTTCGGGAGTCATACCCGGGAGCTTCAGATCCTTACAAAAAGATTCCAGTTTGGCCTGCCCCTCCTCACAATCCTCGAATTGGAATAATTTAGAGTAAAATCTATTGAACACCACATTAATCTTTTTAGAATCACATGTTAAGTTCCCAGACCCTTCCCTAATCGCTGTAATGACTTGTGGGGCACTCCTTTTTCTGGCGAGATACGCTAAGTATTTGCCTGGCTTGTCACCATGCTCATATAACCTTTACTTTGCAAATGCCACCTCCTTCTTTGCTGTCTGTGTGAGCACAGAATTCAATGCAGACCACAGTGCCATAATCCTCTGTAGTTTGACCAACAAGGGTCTGTCAAAGTAGGCCTTCTCGGCTGCCTTCAACCATGCTTCCTACTGGCAGAATATGAAATAACTAACCCTTAGCATAGGCTTTGGTAGTTCCCCAGAGGACGGATGAGCTACCAAGTTATGTCTAGGAACACCTGAAATTCCCTCAAGAAGTACTCCACAAATTTATTATCCTTAAGGATAAAGGGATCCATTTGCCAGTATCTCGAACCCACTGTAACGTCCCTAATCTTAACAAAAGGTACAATGGAGCATGATCAGAGATGGTAATATTATCAATCATACAAGGTGCCCCAAATCCAGTGTTACTGCAGGGGTCAGAAAAAAAATCAATCCTAGTGTGACATCTGTGCGGATTGGAGAAAAACGTAAAATCCCTGTCTGTACGGTGGAGACGCCTCCAGACGTCCACCAACCCTAACTCTCTACACAGACCCACTAACTATTTAGTTTGTACAGAGTGTATTGAGGGACCTTTGGGCAAGCTGTCTACTGTGGGATCCATAAGACAGTTTTGTACAATTTGAAAATTCAACAGACTATACAAAAGGTAGTGCTAAACTTCATCAAACAGCAACTAAACATACAGAGCACATAATTAATGTTATAATATGCTGGTCTTTTAATACATGTTTGTCATAGGGTACGTACTGTTTCAGAGAAGGAGGAATTTGCTCTGTCATAGGAGTTAGTTGAGCAAAATTAGCAATATATAGTGGCGCCTACGTTTTAGTGAGGAGTTTGAAAGAATTGCAAAAACACAAAGCTCTCACCCTCGACCTGAATTTCGCAATTCAAACTGTGTACAAAGAATTTATGGACAAGCATTTTGTGAAATGATGGAAGCATCTAAATATATCCATATACATTAGTTTTATTCACTAATCAAGAGTTGTGTTTAGTTTCAAGGTCCAAAGAAGATAATTCTGCATCCCACTGTACACTCCATTTATTTTATCTGCACAATAGACATGCCTCATTATTTTTGTTTAAAATGCATCATGCTTACATTTTTATTAAAGGTTAAACACTCAGTGCAGAATTAGATTAGAATATATTGCATTTAATCATCCTTCACAACAGAAACATGATGACTCAGATCAAACCTTGGCTCGAATAAAACTAGCAGAAAGGGTCATAGAAATAGCATTGATTTGTAGGATGGTTACCTGCAAAGAACAATTGTGCAGCTTTCAAAATAAAATGAACAAAAACAAATATAGTCTAATTGTCAAGGAAGGATTTGGTTCTAGCCAAATACACAAGAGGTGCACTATCTGGAGGATCAGCAGTGTTTTGCCCACATACCCCACTGTTAAGAATAAAATGGAACATAGCTCTCTCACCCTCCTCATCCTACGACACTATTAATTCGTTCTGTGTATCTACGTCTCCTATTCACTCGCTGGAACACCTGATCACCTCTCCTGCTCATACAACTCCACTAATTGCTCATCTGGATACTTTCATCAAGTTTGATCCTTCTCTTTGTCTGATTGTAAGAAAAACTGGCCCAGAATCTGCTGAGTAGTCCAAGACTAATGGAACGGTGGCAGACATCAGGCTTCTCATTTCCTATGAAGAGAAAATTCTGGATTTGACCAGAGAAGCAAGTGACTGCTTATGAGGGGATAGAGAAACTTCAACAGTCAACAGACCCAGTCAGCTACATTCCTTTGTGCTGCACTGTTCTTCCATTATGTAGACATATGCCCCATCCAGTGAACAATCACATTGAGGCCAGTACTGAAGATTCTCTGCTCTGTTTCTATCTTCAAGAAGGATGCCACTGATCCCTCAGAATGTACAGTGACAAGGCTTTCACTTGCACCTTCCATCAACTCAGAGACTTTTCCTTTAGATTGCTGTCTAGATTAGTTCCAGGAGCACACCCTGGGGACCACATTACATGTCTCCATAGCTTATCAAGGGATAAATGTTCCAGTTCTCTAACACTCAGAATTGCCAGCGACTAAGCACCTGTTCAGCCCCAGGCAGAACACAATTCCTGTTTTTAGTCATTAATGATTTTGTCAAAATGCGCAGACAGGAATATTAGGTAGGTTTTCCAGAGGTACTCAGGAAGTCAGATCAAAGGATTGAGGAGTCCAGCAATGTTATGAGAACATTGATGGCTCTGACATGCATGCAGCTTACTATCTCCATGGTTTGGAGTCTGCCTTGGAGAGGCAGGGTGTACCAGACATGCACACAAACTTGTGCTTAATTATTCGAGCCACAGATATTCAGCAAAGACATAGTGGGATCATTCATGTGATATAGTGGTAGCGTACCTACCTGTGAGCCAGAAAACCTGGGTTCAATACCCACCTGCATAAAAGGCACGTAATAACATCTCTGAACAAATTGATTAGAAAAAAAACATCAGAGATGTGAGATCTTGACATCAAATTGCTGTAGAAACCCATCAGGTCTGGCAATAATTTAGTTGGGAAAAAAAAATGAGTTAATATTTCCAGTCGGGTGACTGTTCTGATGAAGGGTCACTAGACTCAAATGTAGGTTTAAAGATGGGAGATCATATTTCTTGGGGTAGAGTTTCCAATAAGCAAAGAAAGGTACACTGATTCTGGGTGACTGAAGAAATTGTACAGGAACAATAAATTTGATGCGATGACAAACAGTAAAATTTAATGTCATTCATAATGAGTAAAGAATTAAAGAGTTAATATCTAGTATGCGCGTTATGAAAAAATATGAAAAAGACCCACAGAAAACATAAAAGTCAGCTTTAATAAGTCACCAGAAGGAATGGCTGCTTCAGCAACAGGAAAACAGCAATTGATACTTATTTGCCATAAAGTTACATACAAATATTACTGCGGTTGAGTTAATTCATGACATGCAAAACTGAAGTGTTTACAAAGCAGCATAAATTTCCACTAACCTAAAAAGAAAGCTGGACAGAGAAAAACTAGCAATTTTTGTTCCATGAATTTCATCTTTACTGATGATAATGTGAATTGATTGCTAAGTCAAGCTGATTGCTCGGCATTTAGCAACAATGATATCGTTAGTCATTCCAAGTAGCCAACCACATTAAAGTATTCTCACAGACAGAGGCTATGGACTGAAATGCACTGAGAGTCCTTCATTTCTAATTAAATTTTAGAGCAGAATAAATAATTAGGGTAATCAGATTAGATGCTGAAATATCATATGTTTAGAAATTAACCCAAATAATGAGAAACTCCAGTGTAAATTACATAAATAAGACATTCAGTGAACAATGTAAAATACCTGATAAAGAAGTTGCATCGCTGCCAAGACACCACAAAGCACAGTGTATGGCAAGCAAAGGAATTCATGCAAAAGCCATGAAAGACTTACTGTTGGCAGACAGCCAAACACCTGTAAGAACTGCAGACGGTAAACATGCTGAGCCGCAAAGAATTCAGCAAAGAGAGAAAAAAAAGAAATGGCATTTGTGATGGAAGATTTATAAAAGGTATCCTCTACAGTAAACAATGGCAGACTGCTTTGCAAATAAATAGATTAGTACAATTTCTATAAAGGCAATATGCAATCACAAAGTGAGATGCACAAAAACACAGGTCAATATTCTAACCTATTGACCTGCTCTGGTAACCACAGTATTTTTGTGTATGTTACTTGCAATTTGTCAGCCCAAGCCTGGATATTGCCCAGGTATCATTTCATTTGAACATGGACTACTTCAGTATTTCAGAAGTCACAAAATGTTGCTGAACATTGTGTAATCATCAGCAAACATTCCCACTTCTAAACTCATGATGGAGGGAAGGTTGGTTATGAAGCAGCCGTAGGTGTTTGGGCTGAACATTACCCTGGCAAACTCCTGCCGGGATGTCTTGCAGCTGAGATGATTGATGTCTAACACATACAACCACCTTCCTAGGCGTCAGGTTCGACTCCAACCAATGGAGAGTTTGCCTCCGCTACCTGTTGATACTAGTTTTGCCAGGGCTCCTTGATGCTACACTTGATCAAATGCAGCATTGATGTCAAGGACTGTCACTCTTCTCAATCTTCTCAAAACTCGCTAACTGGAATTCTTACCTCAGCTCTGGAATTTGGCTGTACCAAGGCTGTAATGAGGTCAGGAGCTGAATGGTCCTGGCAGAACTGGGTGTCAGTAGCAGGTTATTGCTGAGCAGATGCTGTTTGATAGCATTGTTGATGATACCTTCCATCACTTTATTGGTAATTCACAGTAGACTTTTGGGTGGTAATTCTTCATATGGATTAATTGAGAGTTTTCCGTATATGACATAACTGGGCAATTATCACATTGATGGATGGATACTAGTGTTGCAGTTGTACAGGGACAATTTGGCTAGGGATGCAGCATCTTCTGGAACACAAGTCTTCAGTGTTGTCAGGGCCCATATCCTTTCAAGTGTCCAGTGCCATTTCTTTGTTTTACATGTAGTGAATCAATTGGCTAAGGATCTGTGATGCTGGGGACCACTGGAGGAGGCTAAGATAAATTATCTATTCCACATTTCTTGTAGTAGATTTTTGTAAATGCTTCTGTTTTATCTTTTACACTGAGAAGCTGGACTCTTCCATAACTGAGGATGAGAATATTGGAGTCACCTCCTCCAGTAAGTCTTTTAATTATGCACTACTATTCATGGCTAGCTTTGGCAGGACTGCAGAGCTTACATCTGATCTGTTGTTTGTGGGATTGATTACCTCTGTCTGTCATTTGTAGCCTATGCCATTTGGTATGCAAGTAGTTCTGTTTGGTAACTTCACCGGGTTAATACTTCATTTTCAGGTATGCCTGGTGTTGCTCCTGGCATGCCTCTCCATTGAACCAGGACTGATCCCCTGGCTTGATGGTAATGATCGAGTGGGGGATATGCCAGGCCATGAGGCTGCAGATTGTGTTGGCATACAATTCTGCTGCTGCTGATGTCCCACAATGCCCAGACTTGAGTTATTAAATCTGTTCAATGTCTGTCCCATTTAGTGTAGTGATAGTGCCATACAACATAATGAAGGTATTCTCAATGCAAATGTGAGACACTGTCTCCACAAAGACTGTGTGGTGGTCGTGGACAGATGTATCTGCAGCTGACAGATTGGAAAGGATGAGGTCAAGTATATTTTTCCTTTTTTGTTGGCTCCTTCAATACCTGCTGCAGACCTAGTCTAGCAACTATGCCTATTTCGGACCTAAGCAGCTCAATTAGTACTGCTGCTGCCAAGCCACATTTGATGACAGACATTGAAATTCACAACACAGAGTACATTTTGCACTCTCGCCACCCTCAGTACTTCCTCCAAGTTTTGTACTGAGTCATCCACCGAGGGGGGACAGTATATAGTATTCAGCAGGTTTCCTGTGCATGTTTGACCTGATACCATGAGACTTCATGGGTCCAGAGAAAAAGTTGAGGACTTCCAGGGAACTCCGTCCCAACTGTATACCAGTGTGTCACCACCTCTGTTGGATCTGTCCTCCCAGTGGGACAGGACATTTCCAGGGATGCTATTTGTGGTGTCTGAGACATTGTGAGGTATGATTCCATGAGTATGACTATATCAGGTTGCTGGCTGACTAGTCTGTGAAACAACATTCCCAATTTTAGCATGAGCCCCTAGATATTAGTATGGATGACTTTGCAGGACTGTTTCTGCCGTGTCATTTCTAGTGCCTAGATCAATGCCAAGTGGTCTACTTGGTTTCAAATTTCTGTTGAGACTTTGTAGTGATCGATACAACTGAGTGATTTTGCTCAGCCATTTCAGAGGGCAGAAAGTTAACCACATCGCTGTAGCTCTGGAGTCATGTGTAGGCCAGACCAGGTAAGAACGGCAAATTTCCTTATTTGAAGGACATAATTAGATGGGTTTTTCTGATTATCGATAATAGTTTCATGGTTATCAGTAGATTCTTTTTTACAGATTGTTTTTGTTGTTCTACTATCTGCTGTGATAGGATTTGAATCCAGATCTCCAGAATATTAGTTGAATTTCTGTATTAATAGTCCAGCGATAATACTACGAAGTCATTGCCTCCCCTGTGATTCTTATAATAAAATGTTCTAATGCAATCATTAAGAAATTGTATCCTTACATGCACTTCCTCAAAGAAATGATCAGCAGAAACAAGTACAAATATTCCAGAATTCTTAAGTTTGAACTGAAATGTCTGATATTGGGGGAGGGGTAAAGTATATTTATTATGAAGTCTATAGCTCGTAATGCTGACTAACAAATTATTTAACATCTCTCGCAATTGAAGTTTTAGCCCAAAAATAGGTTCAACTGGAAAAAGTTACTTTGCTAGGTGGAAAGAAAGTTAGACTATTCACACAAGGTATTCCTAAATTTACCAGATAGAGAAAATTGTATGGCATCAAAATATCATTCTTTTTCAAATTCTCAGAGAGACAGCTCAGCAGTACTTATGAGGTAGTACACCATAAACACTTAGTCATACCTCATTAAGAAGATGCAACTTTTCTGGAATTTCAACAGCTGTATTAGAGTGTAAATAGAATGTCTTGTGAATTCAGTGGCTTTTTAATTTTCTGCAGAGTATTGGAGCTTCAACAATACTTTAGAGAAAGAAGCATACAATCACTGACTAAAAAAAAACTTTGGGATTTCTGGCGTGAACCATGTCCAACTCATATACAGCATGAAGAAATTGCTGTCCATGTCTGAGGAGCAATGTAGTAAATGCTGATAGTTTCTTGCTTATGACTATCACAGATCCCTTGCTCGAGAAATACCAGACTGGGGAGTTGGAATGACAGCATGAATCCATACACCCTGGAGTTCAGGAGAATGAGATATGAAGTCAGTGAATCACAAGTTTCTGAACGTGCTTAAAAGGTAGATACTAAGAAAGGTTGTTTTTGTTGGCTGAGGAATTTAGAACACAAGGATATTGTCTCTGGATAAGGATTGATCATTTTGGACTGAAGTGGGGAGAAATGTATTCATTCAGGAAATTATAAACCGTTCAAATTTTCACCCAGACAATTGTGGATGTTCCATTGTTAATTATATTTCAACTGGAATAAACAGACTTTTGGTCTCTCAAGGAAACAAGAGATGTGAAGAACAAATGGGAAATGGAGTTGAAGCCCAAAGTCAGTAATGATTGCACTGAATTGCAGAGCACGGTTCACAGGAAATGTGGTTTACTTATACTGCCTACCCATCATATACATAATGGAGCTCATGCCTTCCAGTGTGGAAATGGTATCCAACTCCATGAGCACAACCCTTGACCCAATCATGATGTCACATTGACAACCATGTCTCAGCTGCAATTGTAGCACAAACAAATGTTCTTAGTGTGAGAGGTCTAAGACTTGAGTTGTAATATCTCTACTTGTTGCCCTACTAAATCAAACTACTGTCTTTGGATACCATGGTTCCAAGAGTATGTTAGTTTACATAGCTTCCAGCAATTTATGATCCAGCAGATTACTTGTGTGACAATACTGAGCCTTTCAATAGATGTTCTGTCCTGTTTTGCTTGAGGATGAGTCTTGACACTATGTGGTGATATGTTTGCTTCAGAAGCAGTGGGTGAAAAGCTTTGAATTCTCTGAGTGTTTTTTAATTAAAAGAAACATGAGTGGTGGAGTCAAGGCACCCAGGGTCAATAGTTCTGCTTTCATTTGGGGTTTTGGAGTTGAAACTGATAGATTTAGCTCTCTCTCTCTGCTGAAGCATAAAGCTTGAGTTCTCCCTCTGCTGCTGGATTGTTTGTTTTGGCACTTCTTTTTTCCTGGATTGTAGAGGAGATAACACCTGAGGAAAATCGGTTTTGCTGAATTTGCCTTTGCTAAGGGTGTGTTTATGTGATGCTGCTATATTGCAACAGTTATGATTAGTAACTAAATAATATATTATTTCATTAAGTATTTCATTGGAATTAAACATGCCATTTTTTATTTGTATTTAACTGCTTTGTAAGCTTGAGCACCCAAATATTCAGTGCTACAATATTTAATGACGTCAGCAAATCAAAGTCACTAACAGGTGCGGAACGGATAGCTCTTGTTTTCCAACAGCAAGCCCATCCAGCAAGCTGACTGAAATACTTAGGAGACAATGGACGAGTGCAGCACTGAATGGTGAACTGGGAGGTATTACAGATAATGCTTTTACCAGCCTTGAAAAAACCTGATGAAAAGAAAACCAGGGCAATCATCATCTTCATAACACTATCTTTTTCTGAGGTTGACGATCCACTTTCAGATTTGGCAGAGTTCAGTGCGCACTACTTTGATAAAGTAGTTGACACACTGCTCCTAAGTTCAATGGAGATTTAGTGAAATGCACCTGAAAGATCAAGGCACCAATATTTTGATTTTATCAACTTGAAAATTTTTGCCAACAAACTAAGCACTTCTGAAACTCAGACATCATCAACTAACCATCTTTAATGCTGTTCATCTGTGCTCTTTTAAAGATTACCGTTAATTGGAGTAGCAAGGTTGAAAATAATAGCACTGGTGTCAATGTCAAATCACATAGACATCAAGATCTACCAAGTCTGCATAATTCTGACAACCTCCAACTGCTCTCTACAAGATGGCATTCAGAGTTGCTGCAGAGCAACTGTGAACCTGCACTGCAGACAGTATTTTGTTACTGAAATTTTTCTCCAGACCACAAACTAGGCATTACAAAGCCCAATACTTACACTCTTGTAAAACATGTGAACTGTTAAATCCAAGATATATCTTGATCAGAGTGATCATACATTTATAAACTTCAGAAAGTGATGGCAGTGTTCATTTATTAATTGATTTTCTCTTAACAACATCATAAGCAGGGGTGGGAAACAGGAACTGAGTGAGTTATTGGATCAGAAATCAACCCCAGTTATGAAACACATTAAATGTTCAGATTTTTGATTGGGAAAACGTTGATTACCCTCAGGTTAGATTTCCTGCCCACACAGAGATTTTGGGGTTTGGGAGGTTGCGGGGGGGGGGGGGGGGGGGGGCAGTGGTGGTGGGTGGGATGGCAGGAACACAGGCAAGTCAGAGTCGTCTTCATCACAATCAAATTTGCACAGTAGCTATGACTTACATGACTGGTTGTCTGAGGAATACATCCACAGGTTGAATCAGACCTTTCCACTACCAAGGTAAATGAGAAGCCACAGGAGAAGCAAAGGCCTGGTACTACGGGGAGGGGAGCACAAAGCTTCATTGCTGACTCATATCTAATGTTGGAGTTCATGAGACAACAAGGGTAGCGGTCTTCTTGGAGGATAGCAGGAGGAGGCCATCTCATAACACAGCAGGACTATTTCTCTGTCCAGCATCAATTCACTCTTCTTCTTTCACCTCCTGTTTCTGCTCCTCTCCTAATGAGTCATTACTTTCCAGTCTCACTGTCCTCAAGGTTCATTTCTCTTTGGAGGATCGAAAGGGAGGTACAATGGACCACTACAATAACAGAGACACTATGACACCTTACTACCTTTCCTGGCTGAGGATGGACCAATGCCTGACTGACCACAGACCCCTTGACTCAACTCAGGACCCTTCGACTTTCAAACACAGCCATTTGGTTTAAACACATATAGCATAGTTGCCACTCAAGCTTCCCCACATTCAGTTGATATGATACTGGTGTAGCATGATGTCATACACGAACATATCTGCCTTGACAGCTGACCTATTACTAATCTTGCTTTTTGTGCATCTTCTTTGCTGCTATAACTCCATATTCCTCATACTGTTCCATCACCCTGTGATCTTTATGGTGAGATGTATCTGTACTGCATACAAAACAGAATTTTTCACTGTATCTGGGGACATGTGACAATAATAAATTAAATCAAATCAAATCAGATTATTGCTGGAAACCATGACATAGAAACATAGAAGCAGGAGTAGTCCATTTGACTCTTTGAGCCTGCTCTGCTATTCAATATAATCCTGGCTAATCATTAAACTCAGTACCGTGGTCCTGTTTTCAACCCATCCCCCTTGATCCCTTTAGCCCTCAGATCAATACCTAATTCCTTCTCAAAAACATACAATGTTTCGCCTCAACCACTTCCTGTGTTAGAGAATTCCATAGGCTCATCACTCTATGGGTGAGGAAATTTCTCCTCATCTCTGTCATAAATGGCCTACCCCATATCCTTAGGCTATGATCGGTTCTGGACTCCCTGCTTATCAGGAACATTCTTCCTACTTTGACCCTGTCTGGTCCCATTAAAATTTTTACAGGTTTCTGTAAATCATCCTTCAATCTGCTGAACTCCAGTGAATATAGTCCTCATTCAGTCTCTCTTCATATGTCAGTCTCACCATCCTAGGAATCAGTCTGTAAACCTTTGCAGCACTCCCTGCATAGCCAGAACATTCTCCCTCAGATAAAGGGATGAAAAATGTGCACAATACTCCAAGTGTGGACTCATCAACGCTCTGTACAATTGCAGAAAGATATCTCTGTGCCTGGACTTAAACCTTCCCCCTGTGAAAGCCAACAGAATATTTGCCTTCTTCACTTGCATGTGACTGGTGTACAAGGACACCAATCTCAATTTCACAAACTATAGCCATTCAGATAATTACCTGCCTTCCTCTTTTTGCTACTAAATTGAATAACCTCACATTTATCCAAATTATATTTGTCCACTCACTCGTCAAAATCATGGTGAAGCAAGTCTACATCCTCTTACCCAGCTTTGGATCATCTGCAAATTTGGAGATATTAAAATTAGTTCTCTCATCTAAATCATTAACATATATTCTGAATAGCTGAATCCACGTACTGATCCCAACTAGTTACTAGCTGCCATTGGAAAACAGATTAATTAATTCTTATTCTGTTTCCTATCTGCTAGCCAGTTCTCTATGTACGTCAGAACATTACCCCCAATCTTTGGCGCCTTCATTTTATAGGCTATATGACAAGTGGCTTTCACTTTGCACTAAAAAGTCAGGTAAGATAGACTGTAAGCCTTTAAGTTCTGAATGAAGTAACAATGCACAAAAATGTTAGGCAAGATTAAAAAAAATGTATGCAAAGAAGTAGCTGCAAAGTGTGTGAGCACTAAAAAAGCAAGTCAAGATCCGGAGATGCATTCTGTCCTGGTGCATGAGACAGGTGCCTTCTCTGGATGCAAAGGATCCTGGCTGCAGCATTGTAATGAAGGTGCTGGTGAACACCAAATTCAACACCAAAATGCTGAATTGCATTATATGTTATTTGGAAACATAGAAGGTTGGTACCTTGCCAATGCTAGCCTCTATGGTTACACTGCACAGACAGAAGAATGCCCTGAGATTTTCTTTTTTATTCACTCACGAGACAGGGGTATTGCTGGATGTCCAGACCTTTTTGCACATTCGTAGTTTCCTTTGAGAAGGTGGTAGTTAGCTATCTTCTTGAACAGCTGTAGTCTATTTGCCATATATTGACCCACACTGCCCTTAGGGAGGGAATTCCAGGATTTTGACTCAGCAACAGTGAAGGAACGGCAATATATTTCCAAGTCAGGATAGGAAGCGGCCTGGAGGGGAACTTGCAGGTGATAGTGTTCACATTTATCTGTTGCTTTTGTCTTTCTAGATGGAAGTGGTCATGGTTTGGGAGATTCTAGCTGAAGATGCATGGTAAATTTGTGCAATGCATATTCGTACATAAATGGTACACACAGCTGCTACTGAGCATTGCTCGTACTGGGAGTGAATGCTTGTCGGTATGGTACCAATCAAGAGGACTGCTTTGCTCTGGATTGCACCAGCTTCTTGTGTGTGTTTGGAGCTACACTCATCCAGGCAAGTGGGAGTGTTCCATCACATTCCTAACTTATGCCTTGTAGCTCTGGAGAGTCAGGTGGTGAGTTACTCGGCACAGTAGTGCTAATTTCTGATCTGCTGTTGTAGCCATTGTGTTTATGCGGTCAGCCAGTTGAGTTTCTGGTCAATGATAACCCTCAGTGTATTATTAGTGGGGGATTCAGTGATGGTAACACCACTGAGAATCATGGGGTGATAGTTAGACTGACTCCTACTGGAGACGGTCATTGTCTGGTATTTATGTGGCATAAATCTACCTTGCTACTTGTCAGCCTAAAGCCTGGATATTAACCAGATTTTGTTGCTTTTGAACATGGATTGTATCATGAGTGGTATTGACCATTATGCATCATTAGCAAACACACCCTGTTTTGACCTTATGATGGAGGGAAGACCATTGATGAAGCAGCTGAAGATGGTTGGACATCACCAGGCCACTACTCTGAGGAAATCCTGCAGAGATGTCCTGGACTGACCTCCAACAACCACAACCATCTTCCTACGTGCCAGGTAAGACTGCAACTACCACAGAATTTGTCATCTCCTTGCCATTGATTCTAGTATTGCTAGGAAATGCTAGCCAAGATGGATACTTGAATATTATACTGATGAGCTACAGCCACCAGATGAATGACCCTGACAGTCAAGTACAGAATTGGCATTTTCTTGTTTCTCATTGGTACCTGGCAAAAATAGCAAATTATATATATATATCTATGGTGAGATTTGGTAATAATGAATTGTTCATGCATGGGAATAAACCACTTACCCCTCACTCGCTAGGTTTGCTTCCAGGCATGAAAGCCTTATATGGAAATAAGCCATATTTTAAAATAAATGGTGAGAATATCACTTTCCCAGCTTTCCTATAACTGTCCATATTATTTAGCGATTGGGAAAAATTCTGCTCTATGTTTCAGTTCTCTACAAAGTTTGCCTAAAATAGTTATAAAGAATAATGCAGGAAATTTCAACCTAGAAACCTTGTCAGCTTTCTTATTTGATAATCGTTTGCTTCCCTAAGATTTTGCAGTCATCCATTTCCCAAAAAGTTTGGCATCTGAATTAATATAAAATAGGTTGGAGAAAAATTCGATATCTGAAGTGCCCTTGCACATTCCCTTGAGAAAGTACTTGCTAACATAAAACATGTTCATTCCCTATATCATTGCATGGCTGATTAGGATACAATTTAAAAGAGAATGTTATATGGCATTGGGTCACCGACTCATGTGATATGCCATACTTAGATATGTTAATTTATGCAGAGAAGGTTACGTTCATAGCTTTTCCTTTGAATTTGGTTTGTTATTCAAACAGAATGTAAAATATTAATCTGAAATATTGTTTCAAAGGCTTCTCTGATGCAATATCTGTGATTTTTGAAAACAGTATTTTCTAAAAGTAAACGCTGAATAAAAGTGATTAATTGTCCCTGAAGCAATAAGTTGCCCTTCATGGATTTCTGCTGATTATTTTTGTGTATTCTAATGCTAAACTGAAAATTAGCATTGCAAAGTAGCCGAGATAGAGATGAAAATGATGATATGTGGAATGATTTTCTTTATTACACACAATAGAACATTGATAATACAGTATTGCATTGCATACCACATCGTTCTCTAACTCTGAAGATGCACTCGTTGGAAAGGAAGACAAAGCTCTATGCTCTGGTTATCTGCATGATATTATTCACATTGTACAATACACTTAATTATGTTTAGATCGGAGGCCACAATAGCAAATACAGTCATAGAATAACTTATAATAGTCTGTGAAATTTCTCTGCCCTTCAGGAGATTTGGAGGTGAAACCAAAAGTATCAGATCCAATATGCTGTGCAGTAAGTAGACCAATATTGGCTTGTCAGACACAGGACAGATGTCTGGAATCAGAGCAACAGACAATGAGGCCTGACTACCTGAAAATAGTTTTCACCACAATTTTATTCTAAGCTACAGTAGAACTTATTAGCATGTGGCCCTGAGTCAGCCCCATTTTATTCAATCCAATAATTACCATCATCCTTTTGATGTGACACTTACTCAGTGCTCAAATGCCAATTGCAACTGAAGGATATTTTAGACAGTAGATCATAGGTCCTGTGAGACATGCATTCAAAACTGTAATAAATGTGATTTACTATATAGATGTATTTACAAACTCAGGACAAAACATGTAAGTCACTTACAATTACTTGGCAAGGACACTTTAATTACTCTTCTAAATCATTATAACAAATCAGGTCATACAGCTGTCACAAAGGCACAGCATAAAACCTCGTTTAACCAAAATACTTGTACTAAATTCTTAATTTTGTCTGTGAAAGGTATCAAAGAGAAGAAAAATAACAACAGGATTCTGTAACAGAATAAGCTAACATGGAATTTTGTGAATTGATTCCCATGTCAGTCCTTTTAAAAAGTTGGGGCTAGAGTTTGTGCAGGTTTTGATCAATATAATTGATCTGATCTCAATTGGTGTTACTACTAGACAGATAAGATCTCAAACTGAAATCTGATTTGATAGACAAATTCAATTTTGGTTTTAATGAAGTAGTTTTTCACTGAAACACAAGCATGCAAAATCAGAAATTTATTGTGCAAAAAACAAGATTAAATGCAATAAACTAAACCATTTACATATAAATATAAAGATCTTGGAACATCTCATGAGTCCCAAAAACACTATTTCACAGTACCCACATCAGAGAGAATTCCCTTTGATTTTAAGCCAACTGGGCTAAATTTGACTACGGCTTTAATTTCCTGAAAATCCCTTCCTAGAGCCTTATTACAACTTGTTTAGATTTTCTCAGCTTTGCATAACCTCTTCATGGTTTTAACTAAGTCATTCTTGTGTGGGACTTTTAAACTAAACTCTTTATACTGAGATAACATATTTCTTAACAGCCTTAAACTACCTCAGTTTCCCAAGAATAACTGTATGTCTCATCCAGCTTCTGCCAAGACTTTTGTAGGAAAACAAAAACATTTTTCCAAGCCATGGATGTTTCTCCTAATACCCTTACTCTCCCAAAAGAAGTCCAGAATCTTCTATTTGAAGGCCTAAAGCACTACACTATTTTCTTTGTTCATTTACAAGCTCACTCAACATAAACTTCCCATTAACCTCCATGAACTCTCTCTTTCAGTCCTTTTTTTAAAGAAATCATCATGCTACAAAAATACATATAAGTTAATTATTAAACTCCTTCGGACTCACACAAAACCCATCTGCTTGTAGATCAAAATTCAAAAATCCAAAATCGGAAATTAAATGATCTTACATCATGCAACGCAGATAATATTACCTGAATTAATGATTAGGTTTTTATGCCAAGTAGAAATTAATTTTCTGTTATTTTTAATCGTGGATCAAAAATAATTTCATCTGGAGCTGATCTTGCTCACAAAAATGTCAATACATAGATCGAAATAAAGAAGATTACGAATTTCTTCTGCTCTCAGTTCAAATAGGGTGCTCACATTGAGCTTATTTTCTTAGGCACACAGGAACAAGCAGCCATATTGAAAATTGCTTGCATTTTAAGAATCAATTAGTTTATTGCAAACCTAAGGATCATACATTTTAAGTGCTTTTAAATGATTTAAATCAAGTTATTCACAAGTGGAGGACTAAATATTTCCAAAATTGCTTACAATAAATCTATTTTCTGCTATAATAATGAAACTCCACCTGGTTACCATACATCAGTGAATATCTCTTAAAGTAAAAATATAGTTGAATTCTACAACAATGACTGACTTTCATAGCCAGACCTCAGGAAACATGTTGAGATAAAATGAAGTTCAAAGCATCCATTTTAGTTGTCACTATCTTTATTATGTAGAAAAAAATGTCAATCATGAAAATCTCGTCAAAACAAATGAACTTCAAGTACTTAATTTTTGATTTAAAAAAGTGTATTCATAACTACACACCAAAGGCATTGAATCCTCAAATAACCTCTTTGGTCTGTCAGTCAAATTGTGAACTTGCAGTCCCCTTCCTCTATCTGTGATGATAGGTTGTGGAAAGCAATCAAACACTAATAATACCTCAACAGCAGTCATGAGAGTTATGTCAACAAATAGCTATTGAAACTGCTTGAAAAGTTTTTTTTAATTCCAATTCACAGACAGAAATGGCTCTGTTTTGGCTTTTAAACGGCAGGCTATACAAACTGTTGTTTATAAACCTTTACTGTCTATCCATCTCTGAAAATGTCTAACTCTTGCACTGTGAAATAGATAATGGCTGGAGGAAAAATTAGTCATCATTCAGCTTCCCCTTACAATGAGAAATTAAGTTGATGCTATTGTTGAGATTGCTCAAAGGGTATAGCACAGAAAAAAGAACAGTGATAGAGATCTTTTATCAAGATAGGTAGGTAATCACCAGCAGGAAATGTCAGTGTTGGTGCAGTTACCTCCTGATGAAGGAGTAGTGCTCCGAAAGCTACTGCTTCCAAATAAACCTGTTGAACTATAACTTGGTGCGATTTTTAATTTGGTACAGTGTGTTGAACTAACACAGTAAACAAATAACAATGACAATACTTCAAATTCATGTGAAGAATTTTTTTCTCAATACCAAATTGAACATTAGTCTTCTCTTTCAGGATGCGATGCCATTTTACAAAAATCTTTTTATCATCGTTATTTAATTTATTTGCATTCTTTGTTCCTTTGGTTTGATATTGTAATGTTGAATTTTTTTAAAATCTCAATTTGATTTTCTGTGTAAAGAACCTGCAATAGTTGTTGTAGGAAAGGAAACAACAAACCTTTTAAAACAAACCTTTTCTCATGCAGTGAGAAATTAAAAGAAAAATTAGGTTTGTGTTCCAAAAAGTGACTAATTTATTGGCATATGAAATTTGTGGATTAGCAAACTTAAGAAAACATTGCCATGAAAATATATTAAATGATCTTTTTGAAGTTCTTCATAGAGCAACTAGATAATCCCTTGGAGATATATTGTACATAAAGATGAACCAATATGTTTTTGCATGAGAACCCATAGTAGCTCTGTTTATCAGTATTGTGGAAACTAACCAAATGACAGATCAAAAATGTAAAAGATCAGTACTTTTAAAGGACATGTAAATCTCAATCTAACCTGTAAACATTGAGTAGCTCACAGATTTGGATTTATCAGCAACAACAAAAAGTTAGGGGGATAAGCATTAATCCTGGCTGGAAATCTGAGTTTATCACAATTCAACAGTTAAGCCAAAACTGAGCTTTGGCAGAATTTTCTCATCATTGAAGAACCTGAAACTAAACTAAACAACACAACAAAAATAAGAGCAAAGGCAAGATTTTTCTTCTCTTTATTTTGAAAGTAATAATGTTCAGATTGAACTCCAAATTTGATGGACAGAAATAATCTCAAAACATACTCAAGCAGAGTTATAACAACTGCAACCATAAAACCAATGACAATGAAAGGACTAAAATTAAATGTATATCTTAATAAGAGCATACATTTGTTGAATGTGTCAGAAGAGATAGAGAAAATGTTTAAAGTCCAGTTCTACAAGGGTGATAACAGTACTACAGTCGAGAGGTAATCAGAAATTGCCTAGTCTTCATCTGCTATCAAGTTGATATCCAGGATATCGAGAAATCAGAATATATGTTGAATCAGTTTCCTTAGCTGACCTTACTGCCCTCCAAAATGATTTGAAATGTTTGAAAATGTAATGCATTTGAGGTAGCAAATTTGACCATGGCTATTGTAAACGAACTTCAATAACAAGAAGTATTAATTCAATACAACTTCACAGCATGCAAGGATACCCATCTGGTAGGTTTCAAACAAATTAACCAGAACACAACCCAAGCCCCACCTGCTAAAGTTCTACACTCCTGCTGTCTCCAGCAGGTCAAATACCTTTGAAAAAGGCACCTGAACAAAATCAGATTTGTCAAAGTCAATTTCTAAATAGTATCAAGAAAATATTGTGTTTGCTTGGAAAATTGAAAGGAAATATGTTGTAGCCAGTGTTTGGATTGCAACCAGGGAATAGCACTTAAGAAGACTCAGGCTGAGAACCATCAAATAACGTGTGCAGACCACAAAATAAAAGCAACTGAGTACCTGCGCATGAATGGCTTAGACAATGCAAACGAACATAAAGCTCACATTTTATACCATAAAAATAAAAGTAGAACTAGCGTGAAGCTGCTTCTACTGTAAGGGAATAAAGTCAGAATGATAAAATAAAGAACTTCTCTCCAGAAGTCCATAAATACTTCAAATGAACAATCCAAAACTCAGCTTGTTCACACAGCGGTTAACAATATAAAGCTGAAGTCAACATTGCACTCGTAATAACACTCACCATTGGAAGGGTTTTAATATGCTATCCTTGTGGTTGATGAGCTAATGTACTGTTTCACCAAAAAGATTGCAAACCTGAGTATCAGAAGGAATAACTCTTTTGACTCCATTCTGAAGGAGTCATACCAGACTCAAAACAATAACACTGTTTCGCTCCCTACAGATGAGTGTTTTTTGTTTGGCTGGCAATGAGTGACGAGTGGTGTGACTCAGGAATCAGTGATGGGACTGCAATTATTTACAATTTTCATTGATGATTTAGAGTTGGGGACCACATGTGGTATGTCAAAGTTTGCAGATGGCACTAAGATTAGTGGTAGATCAGAGTATGCAGAGAATTGAAATATTGCAAAGGAACATAGGTAGTTTAAGTGAGTAGATAAAGATCTGGCAGATGGAGTACAATGTTAATAAATGTGAAGTCATCCACTCTGATAAGAATAACAGGAAGAAGGACTGTTATTCGAATGATTAAAAAGTTGCAGCATGCTTCTGTGCAGAGGGTCCTGGGTGTCCTTGTGCACGAATCATGAAGGTTAGTCTGCAGGTGCAACAGATAATTAAGAAGAAATTAATGGAATTTTGTCCTTCATTGCCAAAAGGATTGAGGTTAAAAGCAGGGAGGTTATGCTGTAAAGTGCTGGTGAGGCCACACCTGGGAGTACTGCTTGCAGTTTTGATCTCCTTACTCGAGAAAGGATGTACCAGCACTAGAAGAGGTGCAGAGGAGGTTCACTAGATTGATTCTGCAGTTGAGGGAGTTGGCCCATGAGGAGAGATTGAGTATACTGGGATAATATTCTTTGGAATTTAGAAGAATCAGATCTTATAGAAACATATAAAATTGTGAAGGGAATAGATATGATAGAATTAGAGAGAATGGTTCCACTGGTGGGTGAAACTAGGACAAGAGGGCAGAGGTTCAAAATTAGGGGAAGCAAATTTTGGACTGAATTGATCAGGAACTTCTTCACCAGAGGGTTCTGAGTCTTTGGAATTCCCCTACCCAGTGAAGTAGTTGAGGCTTCCGCAATAAATGTTTTTAAAACCAAGGTGGATCATTTTTTGAACAGGAAAGGAACTAAGGGTAATGGTGAGAGGACAGGTAAATGGACCTGAGGCCATGAAAAGATCAGCCAGAATCTTGTTAAATGGTAAAATGGACTTCAAGAGCTAGATGACCAACTCCTGCTCCTAGTTCTTATGACCTGCATCTCCAGCACTCTGTGCATTTGTACCCTACTGACTTGGTTGAGACTGGTTTTAGAAGGACTTTAGAATTGTGCTCTGCTCATACTTATTAATGGTAGGGGTGCAGAGAAATGGAGTCTGGAGGTAAAATAAGCTTCTGTATAACACTGAATTTGCATTGGAAGGCTTCAAAAAGCTAAGTAACTTTGATAAATCAGTTTACTATAATTTCATAAGCAGGAATTGCAACAAAAATACTTAATATAGATGTGAAAACCCATTTTAACAGCACTATAAAAACATGTATGGTTTCCATCCCTTCCAATATTGAAATACTGATGATGAGAAGTCCTTCCCATCACAGAAACAAACAGTCAAGAAGGAGTCTGTCTTAATTGGCTCAATGGTCGCACCCAAATTTCTGAGACAAAAGTTCGAGGGTTCAAGTTCCACTCCAAAGCTTTAAGCACATAGTCAAGTTTTGTTATCCGGTGCAAATCAAAGATATTGTTGACGGTTACATGAGAAGTTAAACCAAGACCCCTTTTGCTTGCTAAAATTTCACGTCATTATTTGAAAAAGAACAGGGGAAAAATCCTGCTCAAGCCAACTAAGTCCCAATCAGGAGTGCTACAACTTCAATTCATTTCAAAATAGATTTACTCAGAATATCCTCTGAACAACATATCTATTCATTTCATACATTGTGTTATTAGCTTTTAGTGTTCAATTTATTGTATCAATCTGTTGCAAGGTAAAAGTGTACCTCTGTTGAAAAAGAATCTGCAGACCATTTTGCAAATTTATTTTTATAATTCCCTTTTTTTTATATTCAGCTATTAGTACAACTTCTTCCAGGCAGCAGGGCCAAAATATTCTCCATGGCTAATGACTGCTCTAAATGAGATCAAAAAAGGCCCATTTTCCTCATTATTTCCACCACCCAGATTTCAGAAGATTTGAGCTCTTTTACAAAAGATTATAACACTTTTTTGACAAAAATGGGGAATGATTTTATCTGCGTAGCAAAGCAAGGAATGAAAATTTATTCTTCAACCTATCAAGCATACTCCGTTCATAAACTAAATAACTTTTTTTTCTACCGAGAACTCTACCCAAAATTCCAAAGTAGAAAACAAACACAGATAAATATTTAAGGAAAAGATATAACAAATTTCTCCCCAAAATTCAAAAAGGCCCTGCCTATATTTAGGAGATCAATTCAACCCTATAACTTCACATTCTGATTTTGAGGCTTTTTTATTTTTGCTTTATTTTTCTATTTCACTAGTTACCCCCTTAAAAAATGACATGTCTTTACACTTATAGAACCAACTATTTTCTTGCCAATCTTCCAAATATAAACTACACTGTGTATGGGAATAGGAATAGGAAGGGAGTGGGTTGGGAGGATAATGTAAACATAGGATGTATATTATTATTTTAAACAAACACATCTTGTGTTTCTATTTTTAGGCCTGCAGAGATATTTTTGTGCAGTAATTACTCAATGGGGTGGCTTTTCCCACCTGACTCAGGTAGCTCGAGTTGGTAGAGCCTCCTTAGTTCAAAGGACCTCATCAAATCCAATTTTCACTCTGGGAAGGAAGAAGCAGGATAGAGGTAGGTCCAAGTCTAAATGATAAGCAGATCATAGGCAGGCAAGGTAGCAGCTGAGTGCTGAGGAGAGATGAACAGTAGGCCCACTTTAATTCTCTAGAATGACACACACTTGTTACTGGAGTTAAGACCATCTAGTCTTCAGCCTCACAATCCTCAGTCACACCCTATGCACCATGAGACCGTTTCCCCCCCCCCCCCCCCCGCCCCCCCCCCCCCCCCCCCCCCCCCCAAATATTTGTCCATGTCTTCTAACATTGCCTATCAACACTCCATGCCAGTTGCCCAAACACCATGTTGGCATGTGCTGAATCCATCCCCATAACCACTCACCCACCACCCACCATCAGCTTTGTGGAGATGAAAACATATAACCTAACATAGGGTTCACTCATATAAACTTGAATGTGGAAAACACAATCATGCATAAATAGTAATAGTTGCATTAAGTTATGAAACTGTGAACAAAGAACTTTGTCGTAGGTAAGTGTTTGTACCTTTTGTAACTTAGCCAAACATTCATAATCACACATACATCCATTGGGAAATGTCAACCAAAAAAAACACAACTGAACTGTGGAATAGATGGTCTTGGTTTCATGGTCTATATCAGATGACTTATCAATAAAAACAGTGATTTTCAACATCTCTGACATCTGAAGCCTTTAAGTACAATGACAAGAGAATGTAAAATAAAACTTCAAATTATTGGATTTAAATAAACCTTACCTGCACTTCAAGAGCATTTACTTCAACAATCCACAACACCTAAACATTAGTTTGAACAGCCAAAATTGTGGCTCGTTGAATTCAGCACTATATTCAAATCACCCTGCAGAGTTTGGCATTTCTACAATGAATCATGCCATAGCCACCCTTTTCCCTACCAGTAAAAATAGAATTTGTTAGAGAGAGGCTGGATTTCCATTTACTGGTCCTGCTAGCCATTTTCCCAGTGCTGAAATGAGGATCTGAGGTCATGACAGCTACCGAAGAATATGCAGGTTCTTTCTCTTTGTTCTTAATGGTGAAACCTGGTTGAGAAAAGGTTCCAGCCACAAAGTGATCACTAAATTGCAGAAATTACTGTGAAAACATTAAATTAATTGCTACATTTCATATTTAAAACCTTCCAAAGATTAATGTTAAGTAATAAATTCTGATTGACACTCAACGGATGCAACGGAACTCAAAAGCAAAGCTTATTTGAAATTTTGACAAGCCTGCCATTTTGGAACTATGAAATTAAAACTAATTAGAAAGGTGGCCTTCATTAGGTCAGGATTTCAATGTCCACCACTAAGAATGGCTCATCAGCAGCACAGCTGATCGAGTGGACATAGTTGCTAGATTGGGTCTGTACAGGCGGTGAGAGAACCAACAAGAGGGAAAAACATACATGACCTCATCCTTACCATCTGTCCATGACAGTACCGGTAAGAGCAACCACTGCACTATCTTTGTAGGGATAAAGTCTCATTATCACACTGAGAATCCTGCCCATGTTCCATGGCAATATTACAGTGCTGAATGGCACAGATTTTGCACACATCTGGAAACTCAAAAGTGGACTTCCATGAGGCACTGTGGACTATCAACAGCAGCAGATTGTACTCCAATGCAATTTGAGACCTCATGGCCTAGCATATCCCCTATTCTAACATCACCAACAATTTGGGGGATCGACGCTGGTTCAAGGTAGAGTCCAGGAGGGCATCAAGATCAGCACCAGCCACACCTGAAAATGAGGTGTCAACCTGCTGAAGCTACAAAACAGGACTACTTGCATGCTAAACAGCTAAAGCAACAAATGAGGAAAAGAGCTATAGAATCCCACAACCAACTGATCAGATCTAAGTTCTGCAGGACTTCCACATTCAGCCATGAATGGTGGTGCACAATTAAACAATTCACTGGAGGAGGAGCCTCCTCAATGATAGAAGAGCCCAACATTTCAGTGCAAAAAATAAGGCATACATTAGTCAGAGGGAAATTGGTCTGGGTGGGTTACGCTTCGGAAGGTTCGTGTGAATTTGTTGGGCCGAAGGGCCTGTTTCCACACTGTAGGGAATCTAATCTAATCAAAGTTATCTCAGCTTCAGGACATCTCTGCAGCCACAACCATCTTCAGCTGCTTTAACAATTAGCTTTTGTCCATCATATGGTCAGAAATCAGGATGCTCGCCAATGATTGCACAATAGTCAGCATTATTCACAATTCCTCAAGTACTTAAGCAGTTCAGTTTCAAATGCAACAAGATCTGGACAATATCTTGGCTTGGGCCGACAAATGGCAAGTAAAATTTGCACAAAACACAAATGTCAGGCAATGATCATCTCCAATGCGAGACAATTAAACCACCACCCCTTGACATTCAAAGCTGTTACCATCACTGACTCTCCACTATCAACATCTTTGGGGTTACCACTGTTATGAAGGTGTAGAGGTGCACTATACCTTTAAGAGAGTTGAAGGCCTTAGCAAGCACATAGAGTGCTGGAGAATTTACAGTATAACTTTGGTCCAGCACATAGCTGAACCTGGGTTGTTATGAGACAAAAACAAATTCAAATTTGGCCAATCATTTTAAATTATGGCCAAAGATACTAAACTCCAATCAAGTTCATCTTTAATATTTTGACATGATTAAAACCAATGAAATGATCTTATGCTCTGGGGTATAAAACTGAGAAAAAATTGAACAGTTGGAGGAGAACTGCCAAGCCACCAACATGTGCAGACTGCCTGCAGAATAGCTTGTTTAAAACACACCTTCGATCTATCAATGACTTGTGAACAGAAACCATAAGAAGAAAAGAAGACTGAGGAAGATAAAAAGAGAAGATTCGACAGCTGTTTGGTTTCCAAATTTGAATGTTTTGGTCAACCTTAATTGGGGGTTTTATCGGACCAGTATCATAGAAGGGAAAGTAAAAAAATAGGTTTGAGAAAGGAGTTGTAAAAGTTGATAGTTAATTATTCTCTGTTAGACTTTTTAAATTATTAATTTTTACTTTAAATAGTGATCTTTGGGATAGTTCTTGGCTTCTCAAATTTTAAAGATAACAGCACGGGTTAAATCATTTCTGTGTTGCTGGCTGAAATTAGTTGGGAGGGGGGACAAGGAGTTTACTCCTTGTTGTAACACCACTGACCTGAAACTGAACTGGACTCATCATAAATATACCGTGGCTAAAAGAGCAGGTCTGAGTCTTGGAATACTGTAGTGAGTAGTTCACCTCTTGACTTGCCAAAGCCTGTGCATCATCTACAAGGCATCAGTCAAGCATGTGAGGGAATACTCACCACATCACCTGGATGCATGCAGCTCCAACAACATTCAAGAAGCTTTATACCATCCAGGAAAAGCAGTCTGCTTGATTGACACCATATTCACAAACATTCAGTCCCTCCACCACTGACACTCAGAAGCAATAGTACAATCTGCAAGATTCACTACTTACATTTCCCCACACATCCTAAGACAGCACCTTCTAAAGCCACAAGCACTTCCATTTAGAAGGACAAAGGCTGCAGAAACATGGGAATTCCATCACCTTCACAATCCCTTCCAAGCCAGTCATCATCCTAATCTGGAAATATAACGTCATTCCCGCAGTTGCTGGGTCAAAGTGCTGGAATCTCCTTCCAAAGGACATTGTGGGTCAATCTTTAGAATTTGGGCTGCAGTGGTGAAAAAAGGCAGCTCACAATCACCTTCTGAAGGGCAACTAGGGAAAGACAATAAATGCTGGCCAGCCAGCAACGCCACAGCCCACAAGTGAATGTAAAAAACATCCTTTCTCCTGCAATGTGATCTCAGCAGCAACAATTGTGAAGTGAAGACATACATTTGAAAATGAAAATTTCTCACAATATCAGAGCACATCCTGTTGTGACAGGATTAGTGACTATTTGACAATGTTGTACTCCACAGTCTTGGATATAAAGAATGTTTACCTCTGAATTACTTGGAATCACAGAAAAGTTACAAAAGCAGCTCAAAACAGCCAATCAAGCTTTTGTCAGCTCCCTGCAAGAACATTTTAATGGCCCCAAATTAATTATGTCCTAACCATAGGTCTACTATTTTATTCACCTTCAAATACATATCCAATTGTTAATTAAAAGCCATGACTACATGTATAACTTCAACTCTTTCAGCCAAGATTTTCCACATTGAAATCAATTGCGAGGAAAAAAAGGCTTTCCCTAACACCATCTTTGGTTCTTTTAGAGTCATAGAGTTATTGAGATGTACGGAAACAGACCCTTCAGTCCAACACGTCCATGCTGACCAGATAACCCAGCCCAATCTAGTCCCATTTGCCAGCATCTGGCCCATATCCCTCCAAACCCATCCTATTCATATATCCATCCAGATGCCTTTTAAATGTTGCAATTGTACCAGCCTTCACCACTTCCTCTGGCAGCTCATTCCATACACGTACAACTCTGCGTGAAAAAGTTGCCTCTCAGGTCCCTTTTATATCTTTCCCCTCTCACCCTAAACCCAAACCCACTGGTTCTGGACTCCCCCACCCCAGGGAAAAGGCTTTGTCTAATTATCCTAACCATGCCCCTCATGATTTTATAAACCACTATAAGTTTCCCCCTCAGCCTCCAATGCTCCAGGGAAGACAGCCCTAGCCTATTCAACCTCTCCCTATTGCTCAAATCCTCAAACCCTGGCAACATCATTGCAAATCTTTTCTGAACCCTTTCAAGTTTCACAACATCTTTCCGATAGGAAGGACACCAGAATTGCACACATTATTCCAACAGTGGCCTTACCAATGTCCTATACAGCTGCAACATGACCTCCCAACGCCTTTATTCAATACTTTGACCAAAAAAGAAAAGCATACCAAACACCTTCTTCACTATCCTATCTACCTGCGACTCCACTTTCAAGGAGTTATTAACCTGCACTCCAAGGTCTCTTTGTTCAGCAACACTCCCCAGGAGCTTACCATTAAGCATATAAGTCCTGCAAAGAATTGCTTTCCCAAAATGCAGCACTTCACATTTATCTAAATTAAACTCCATCCGTCACTTCTCAGCCCATTAGCCCATCTGATCAAGATCCAGTTCTTTGCTGTCCACTACACTTGCCAATCCAAATCCTGTAATTCTGATCCTTTCCATCAACATGAACTCTTGCTGTCCATCTACTCTATCCAGCCCCTTCATGGTTTTTAACAAATGTTCTTTCAAACTTTTCCAATAAGTGAAATACTCAGCTCCCTGTCCTGACCATAGATCATAACCCTAGATCACAGAACCCTAGTACAGTAACAAGTTATTAAATTGGAACATGTTTTTTGAAAGAGGATTGATGTAGCTAGAGCTGGAAATCCAAGGACTGTCTGGAAGAAAATATGAAATACCGCATCTGCAGATGTCAAAGAAGTTTCAAAGACAGAAATGCACCACAAAAACTAACCTGTGAGTATCTCAGACTATGAACACAATGGTGATAATGGAGAGCAGTCTGGGTGGGAAGCATATTTGGACTTCACCCTTTCACAAATACATAGGACAGCGGTCAAAAGTGAACTTCAGTCCCGGTCTGTATGCATTAGTGGCCTGATGTCCTAACGTATGGACTGGTGTGCTGTAGAGGTTACATTTTTGAGAACAGCCATTAAATATCCTTACACAGCTTACATTGCAGGTATAGAAAAAGAAAAGTTGTTTTCTCATTCTTGACAGCTGGCAGCACTCAAAGACATCAAGAAAAAATAATTTCAATCAATTAATTTGCAAAGCCAAGAATCTCAAAATTGACCATTCAACTACTAATGTTAACTATTAATGGCAACATCTACTGCTCTACTATCTACACTCTGTTCGACTATCCATTCTTCATGAATAAGTCAGAGACTAAACAGTCTGTTTTAAACTACTATCATTTTTCAGACTTATTATTCATTTCTAAACTGTGTTGTTGCACTATTTCTTCTTGCACTGAGTAACTAATAAACTTACTCTTTTTAGATCAAGAAAGTCTGTTACATTAGCTTCTCTTAAAATATAAGTTCATTTGATCTGAGCAAAAGGTATCTGCAAAGTGGAGGAATCATTGTAAATTAATCTTGTTGCAATCAATTGAGTGAATAAAGAAAGGCTGCCAGTGTATTCCCCCCTCACCTGGGAGGTTACAATTTGGGCCACAAGAAACATAATAATTTGGGAACCTTGCCCAAGGTCTGGTCATAATCTTCTTTAATCCATATGCTCCTGATATAATGGCACAGACAAAAGTATACTACTCAGAATTCCTGATGTACTAATTACCTGGGAATTGCTTGAAAGGTGTACACTCATGGGCATTAACCCAGTGTCTAAAACCCTCCAAGAAAAGTCTACATTGCTGAGACAGAGATGCAGTCCAGAGAATCATGACTTACTCATTTGAAGAGTGGTTCCCCAGAAATATTAGAGGAATTAAAACTTGCTCCTGGGCAAAAATAAGACTCACCCCTTCAATTCACCACTGGCCCCATAATTTTCCTCTGACACCCACCCACTCTGACTCTCCCACCAAACTGAAACCCTCTCAACTTAATACCTACTCATGTGCAACACTCCGTAAATCCAATACCCAACCAACCAGACTCAATCTATTCCCCAACTCTACATGCCTCATTAGACTGACCTAACATAACACTTCCTTAAACACACCTAACTCAACTATCTAAACTGACTCCCCATAACCTGACTTCCCCATCATCTTACTCACTCACCGAGTTACTGTCATAGAGTCACAGAGAAGTACAGCATGGACACAGACACTTTGATCCAACTTGTTCATGACAACCAGATATCCTAATCTTGTCTCATTTGCCAGAATTTGGCCCATACCCTCTACACCCTTCCTATTCATATACCTATCTAGATGCCTTTTAAATGCTTTAATTGTACCAGCCTCCCCCACTTCCTCTGGCAGCTCATTCCATCCATGCACCATCTTCTGTGTGAAAAAGTTGCATCATAAGTTCCTTTAAATCTTACCCCTTTCACCTTAAACCTATGCCGTCTAGCTTTGGACCAGGGAAAATACTTTGTCTATTTATTCTATCCATGTTCCTCTATAAGGTCACCCCTTAGCATCTGACACTCCAGGGAAAATAGCCCCAGCCTATACATCATCTCCTTGTACCTTAAACTCTTCAGCCCTGGCAACATCTTTTCTGAACCCTTTCAAGTTTCATAACATCCTTCATATAGTAGGAAGACCAGAATTGCATACAGTATTCCAAGGGTGGCCTAACTACCGTCCAATACAGTGGCAACACCACCTCACAACCCCTACATTCAATGCACAGACCAATAAAAGCAACCACACCAAACGCCTTCTTCCTATCTACCAGCAATTCCACTTTCAAAGAACTATAAACCTGCACTCCAAGGTCTCTTTGATCAGCAACACTCCCCAGGACCTTGCCATTAAGTGCATAAGTACTGCTCTGATTAGCTTTTCCAAAATGCACCTCACATTTATCTAAATTAAACTCCATCTGCTACTCCTCAGTCCATTGGTTCATCTGATCAAACTCGTGTTGTACTTGAAGGGAGCTTTCTTCCCTGTCCATTGCATCTCCTATTTTAGCGTCATCTGCAAACTTACTAATCCTCCCTCCTATGCTCACATCCAAAACATTTAAACGTGTGATGAAAAGCAGCGGACCCAGCACGGATCCTTGTTGCACACCACTGGTCAAGGCTTCCAGTCTGAAAAGCAACTGTCCACTACCACACTCTGTTTTTCACCTTCAAGCCAGTTCTTTATTCAAATGGCTAGCTCTCCCTGTACCCCATGTAATCTAACCTTGCTAACCCATCTACCATGAGAAATTTTGTTGAACACCTAACTGAAGTCCATAAGGATCATGTCCACTGCTCTGCCCTAAACAATCCTCTTTGTTACTTCTTCAACAAGCTCAATCAAGTTACTGAGATATGCACAAAGCCATGTTGACTACTCCTAAGTCCTTACCTTTCCAAATACATGTAAATCATGTCCCTTAGGATTCCCTTCAATAACTTGCCCGCCACTGATGTCAGGCTCACCGACCTATAGTTCTCTGGCTTTTTCTTATCACCATTCTTAAATAGTGGCATCACGTTAACCAACTTACAGTCTTAGAGCACCTCACCAGTGGCTAACAATACTATAAATATCTCAGCAAAGGGTCCAGTAATCACTTTCCTGATTTCCCACAGAATTCTATAGTTCACCTGATCAGGTCCCGGCGTTTTATCCATCTTTATGTGTTTTAAGACTTCCACCATTTCCATCTCTGTAATATTGACATTTTTCAAGATATCACTATTTATTTCCCTACTCTTTCTGTCTTCCATACCCCTCTCCACAGTAAACACTGATGCAAAATACTCATTGAGTGTCTCCCCAGCTCCTAAGGTTCCACACATAGGTGGCCTTGCTGATCTTTAAGTGGGCCCATTCTTTGCCCAGTTACCCTTTTGTCCTTAATGTATTTGTAGAATCCCTTTGGATTTTTCTTAACACTATTTGCCAAATCAATAACATGTCCAATTTTGCCGCCCTGATTTCCATCCTAAGTATACTCTACCACCTTTATGCTCTTCCAGGGATTCACTCAATCTCCGCTGTCTATACCTGACATATGTTTCCTCCTTTTTCTTGACCAAAATCTCAATTTCTCTAGTCATCTAGCATTCTCTACACCTACCAGCCTTGCGCTTCACCCGAACAGAAACATACTGTCTCTAGACTTTCATTATCTCGTTCTTAAAATCTTTCTACCTTCCAGCTGTCCCTTTATCTGCAAATATCTGTTCCACCTTTTATCTTAGCCTGCCTGGCACACTCTTCTCATTCCTGATGAAGGGCTCTGGCCCGAAACGTCGAATTTCCTGTTCCTTGGATGCTGCCTGACCTGCTGTGCTTTAACCAGCAACACATTTTCAGCGCTGATCTCCAGCATCTGCAGACCTCACTTTTTACTCAAACATTTGTTCCAATCAACTTTTGAAAGTTCTTGCCTAATACTGTCAAAATTGGCCTTCCTCCAATTTTGAACTTTAACTTTAAGAGCTAGACGATCTTTTTTGATCATTATTTTAAAACTAATACAATTATGGTCGCTGGCCCCAAAGTGCTTCCCCACTGACACCAAAGGATGAGATTCTGAGGAGAGAATATATGAAGTTAGGTATGAATTTAAAAAGTAGGTCCACAAGGGTAGTAATATCTGGATTACCCCTGGTGCCGTGAGTTAGTGAGGGTAATAATAGGAGGATAGAAGGAGAATCTCATCACCTGCTCTACCTTATTTCCCAAGAGAAAGTCACATTTTGCACCTTCTCTAGTAAATAGATCCAAACACACTGAATCAGAAAATTTTCTTGTACACACTTAACAAATTCCTCTCCTTCCAAGCTCTTAACACTGTAGCAGGCCCAGTCTATGTTTGGAAAGTTAAAATCCCATATCATAACCACCCCATTATTCTCACAGATAACTGAGATCTCCTTCCAAATTTGTTTCTCAATTTCTAGCTGACTACTGTGGGGTCTGTCATATGATCCCAGTCAGGTGATCATCCCTTTCTTATTTCTCAGTTCCATCCAAACAACCTCACAGGAATATCCTTCCTAAGTGCACCTGTAATGTTATCCCTAATCAAAAACACCACAGCCCCTCCTCTCTTGCCTCCCTCACTATTCTTCCTATAGCATCGAAACACTGAAACATTAAGCTGCCAATCCCGTCCATCCACGAGCCCCGTCTCTGTAACTGCGACAATATCCCAGTCCCATGTTCCTAACCACACTGAGTTAATCTGCCTTCCTTGTTAGGTGTCTTGCACTAAAATAAATGCAATTTAATTAATCAGTCCTACCTTAGTCCCTGCTTTGTTCCAGTCTGCCCTGACTGTTTTACTTGCTCTTTTTCCCAACTGTACCAGTCTCAGATTGATCTCTTTCCTCACTATCTCCCTGGGACAACGGCACCCCACCTCGCAACTTCAATTCCTCCCGAGCAACTCCAGCAAATCTCCCTGCCAGTATATCAATCCCCTTACAATTCAGGTGCAATCCATCTTTCTTATAAAGGTCTCTTCTACTCCAGGATAGATTCCAATGATCTAAAGATATGAATCCTTCTAGCCTGTATCAGTTCCTCAGCACTCATTTGCTCTATCTTCCTATTACTACCCTCACTAATTCATGGCACCAGGAGTAATCCAGATATTACTACCCTCGAGGACCTACATTTTAAATTCATACCTAACTTCATATATTCTCTCCTCCAAATCTCATCTGTTTCTCTTCCTATTTTGTTAATTCCCATGTGTACAATGACCCTCTGCTGGTCTTTCTCCTCTTTGGGAATATTCTCCAATGTCTCCAAGATATCCTTAATCTTGGTGCCAGCGAGGCAACGCACCATTCTGATGTCTCACTGCCAGCTGCAGAAATGTCTGTCTGTGTGTCTGACTAGAGAGACCTCGATCACAATTGATTGCTTGGAACCTGACATACCCCTTGTTACATAAGAACCACTCCCAGTACCAGAATCCTGGCCGTCAGCGCTACATTTCTCTGAGAGTCCATCACTCCCTACATTTTCCAAAACAACATACTTGTTTGAGATGGGGATAGCCACAGGAAACTGTTGTACAGCCCGCCTCCCTCTTCTACCTTTCCTGGAAGTAACCCATCTCCCTGAATGTATCTTCGGTTAATCTTCCTTCCTGAAACTGCCATCCATCACACTGCCTTGCTCCTGTAAATTCCTTATTGCCTCTAACTGCCACTCCAACAGGATTCGCAACCAAGCATACTTTACGCAGACATAGTCATCAGTAACATGGAAACTTTCCCTAATCTCCCACATCCAACAGGAAGAGCAAATGCCATCTTCGCACTTTAACAATCTATAGACCCAGAAAATAGCAGAGTCTTACTGCTCAAAACAACACTGCATCAGGCTAACTTAGTATCTATAAGAGAAAATGAGGACTGCAGATGCTGAAGATCAGAGTCGGGAATGTAGTGCTGGAAAAGCACAGCAGGTCAGGCAGTATCCGAGAAGCAGGAAAATCATGATGAAGGGCTTATGCCCGAAATGTCAATTCTTCTGCTCCTCGGATGCTGCCTGACCTGTTGTGCTTTCCCAGCACGACATTCGTGACTAACGTAGTATCTATGTTTTATATTTTTAAAGTTTAATCTAGAGACAGATTTCAACAAAACATATTATCAAAAAGTATCCCACTCTACTCACTATTGTAAATTCATAGAAAAAAACAGTAAGGTTACACTTTAAAAAGCCACTTATCTGTTCCCTTACTATGAGCTTCCCCACACAGGTTTCTCCAAGATCACTTGTAAATTTCACTGTTTGTTTATTTTTCTTAGAGGAACTCCAATGTCCAGAGATACTTGAAATCAAACAGCAAAACAGCCAGCTGTGCAGATTCACTGCTGGGTCAGATAGCAATATAGGTTTTATTTTTCCTTGCATTCTCATTCCATGTGGTCACTACCTTCATCAGTCTTCCTCCTTTCTGATCTCTTTCTTTCCCCAATGTTCTAAAACAATGCAACTGCTTATAAAACAATAATTACTGCTCTTGGAATTCAAAGAAATCAGCTCCAATACTGAAAATAACAAAAAAAGAGCAACTCTTACAGCCATATTTTTTTCCCTGTTCTCTATCTTGGATTACCCAGAAAGAGTTGTATGACAAAATTATCTTCTCCGCATAGCTTGTCCAAGAAAGCTGGCAGTTACTGTTGTCAAAAAGGGGTGAGATTCAGTCTCCAATGCTGCTCATTGACTACATTGAAGGCTCCTGGGTCAATATAGTCTGCATTTCCGAAGACACTTAAATTGAAAGTTTGGGCCAGAAAAGCTGAATGGTGTGGGTAAAGAAGAAAGGAGTAGAGTGGTAACCTTTCTGTGAATGACAATCCCTGGAAGGTTTGGCCAAATGAACTTGAATAAGGCATATCAACATTCAGCATTACTGATCTACGTTTTGAAACAAAATACAATTAACAATGTGCGACATTTTGATCTCATTTCTCTTTTTCCTTAAAGTGGAGTTACTAACTTAAGATAAACATATATGACTAGCATGACAGGTATAAGGTCATGGAACTGTAGGTTGAAATGGAATACATTGTAGCTGTATGGTACAGACCAAATCCTCTCTGTTAGTTAGTAAACTTCTGCTCTCTTATGGAAGGTGCATGCTTTGATTACACTCTAGAAGGTTAGTCTTTTACTTAGCTGAAAGAAAATTGCAATGAAAAGTTAGACTGGAAAATAGAGAAAAGACACTGAGTGGAAGATGGGTCAACTGGAAACATCAAATTTAAACATAGAAAAAATTGTTTGCACCAAACAGGATTTACACACAAATAATTTTAATAGACAAAACTACTATTGGCTGGAAATTTGTACAGAATACCAGTAGAAAAAAATACAATACCAAAAATTGTTGGTTCAGGCCTATCATCAATAATTAAACCTTTGAACCTCACTCAAAAAGGTTTAGTTAAAAATATGACACACTTTATACCACGAGGTTACTAGACGGATTGAAATTATAATTACAATACTTAATATCTCCTTCAGGGCAGGTGAAAAGAGAAATTCAATATATTTCCATGTTGAATTTTTAACAAATAAGAGCAATATTGAGCAGGAATGTTTTTCCATACAGGTGGATTTGAGGTCATTCTCAGGGATTTGGCACTTTTCCTGTAAGCACCAAGTCTAAAAGGTCACCTACAGTAAGGACCTTTATGGATTAGCGTGTAAAATTCATGAATACATTACATATAATTTACATATAAATGAGCTAATATTTCAGCTCTGGAACTTAAATGAGATTTTAAACAGTAGAAACAGAACAAAAAGTCAATGCTTTATTGCAATTCTGTGAACCACTTTAATATTTTCATAATTCTGTAACAAAAATATGCATTCAAGTCAACCATTACGCAGGAAGAAGTGTGAAATATTTTATAGACACGTCCCATTAATTTAACTTAATGCTGGTATGAATGTAGCATTCAATCTATTATGAGGTGATGCAAATTTGATTGATAAGGCAATGCTTTTTCAAATGTTTGTAATTAATGTTGGTAATTGAATCATGACATGTGTTGAATCATGAGTTTGCTATTTGACACTTAAATCATTGCCCCTATTCATTTATCCTTTCCCCAGGTCATTAGGCTTGCTGTGTTTTATCCTCTTAATGAACAAACTACTTTTGAGATATACTACATGTTTAATAGATCAAATTAGGCAGCTAAAGATTTCGACGGCTCTCATCAGTCGAATAAAGAACATTGTTTTACTTTTATTTTAACCTGGAAATGATTAGAAAAACCAACCTTGACATTTTTTTCAATTTCAGTCTACAACTTCAAAGCAGGTATGAAGTTATTAAGCTTGGAGAATCTCAAACTCATTGCCTCCACATCCCGAAGTGATCCCACTCCTGCTTTAATCACCTTTTTATTATTTACATGCCTGTAGAAGACTTTAGGATTCCCTGTTGTGAGAGCTGTCAGTCATTTCTCACATTGCTTCTCTCATTTTTTTTTCACTTCCCTTCGGAACAATTTGTATTCAGCTTGGTTGTCAACTGAATTTTCAACTGGATACCTGTCACAAGCACACTTTTTCTTCTTGATCTTAATTTCTATCTCCTTTTTTCATATGGGGAACTCTAGATTTAATTGTTTTACCTATCCCTTTGAAGTGAATAAACCTGGTTTTACTCAAATCATGTGATCTTCAAGGGTAGTCTATTGATCATCCAAAGCTTTTGGCCTTTGGCTCACCGAATTCTGCCCTTCTTTCATCCATGTCTCTGTTAGCGTCATACCATCATAATCCCACATGGCAATCTATACCTGTAACTCAACAACCGTATTGGCTATATTCTCTGTATTAACATACATGCAATGTAATTCTGGTTTGAAAAATTTTAATTTGAAAAATTTTAATTTTTCACTTCAACTCCAGCAACAGATTTCCTATCCTCTCTTCTAGTGCAGTCTATCCCAATTCTTTGTGTACCTTGATATTACTCCTTTAATACACTGTTGGCTCACACATTCCTATAGGAATGGTTTCAAGCACCCTTAACATCATTAGCAAAATGCCCCACAAAGAACTCAGTTCTGGTTCTGTTTAGGTGCAATCAGCTCACTTTGTACAGCTACCTTTTCCCAGAGCCAAGCCCAGTCTTCGTGTCAGTGTCCCGGGAATCTAAAGCTCTCTCTGCAACAACAATGTCCCAACCAAGCATATAGCTGTCTTATCTTGCCATTTCTGTACTCACTTGCACGTGGCACTGTGAATAATCTATATATTACTACTTTTGAGGTACTGCTCAACTTTTCTTCTTAGTTCCCTAAATTCTGGCTGCAGAACCATGTTTTTCTTCCTTCTTATCTTACTGGTGCCAATACAGGCCACAATCTGGTCTAATTATCCTCCCCAAGAGAGTGATTTGCAGCCACTCTGACATCATCAGGGCTGGTATCAAAAAGAGCTGAAAATGTGTTGCTGGTTAAAGCACAGCAGGTCAGGCAGCATCCAAGGAACAGGAAATTCGATGTTTCGGGCCGGAGCCCTTCATCAGGAATGCTGCCTGACCTGCTGTGCTTTAACCAGCAACACATTTGCAGCTCTGATCTCCAGCATCTGCAGACCTCACTTTTTACTCTGGTATCAAAAAGACAACGTACCAAAATAGAATCACTTCTCTTTAGAAACATTGTCCTCAAAGAGTTCCAGAATGGAATACAGATTCTTGAACAAACGTCAGGGAGTTCTGCACTACCTGCCTGTTTCTCTTGCACTGTCTGGCAGTCACCCATTTCCTAATTGCCTGCATTCCACTACCCTGCATCGCGAACCTCTCTGATGTGCTATCCACCTAACTCTCAGCCTTACAGACACACCACTATGAATTCAGATATTGTTTGAGTTCTGAAATATAGAGGTTAGGTTTCTATAGCCAGTGACACGTCTTGCAAACATTCATCTAGATGCGAAGTGTCCATTCTTCCCCTCATGCCACATGATGGGCATTCCACATGAAAGAGCCACCTGCCACAATTTAAGCATACTTTTGTATTATTAAATATAAACTGAAGATTCAACGACTTTTCAACTCTGGTTCTCCTGGACGCTAATAAAGATAGAAGAAAAAAATATTTCTTCTTTCACAAACTCATTTCCTCATGAACCTCAGAGCGATTTAGAATCATAGAAATGTACAGCACGGAAACAGACCCTTCAGTCCAACTCATCCATGACAACCAGATATCCCAACCCAATCTAGTCCCACCTGCCAGTACCCGGCCTATATCCCTCCAAATCCTTCCTAGTCATATACCCATTCAGATGCCTTTTAAATGTTGCAATTATACCAGCCTCCACCACTTCCTCTGGCAGTTCATTCCACACACATACGGCTCTCTGCGTGAAAACGTTACCCCTTGAGTCTCTTTTATGTCTTTCTCCTCTCACCCTAAAACTATGCCCTCTCGTTCTGGACTCCCCGACTCCAGGGAAAACACTTGGTCTATTTATCCTATCCCTGACTTTATGAACATCTATAAGGTCACCCCTCAGCCTCTGAAGCTCCAGGGAAAACAGCCCTAGCCTATTCAACCTTTCCCTATTGCTCAAATCCTCCAACCCTGGCAATATCCTTGTAAATCTTTTCTGAACCCTGTCAAGTTTCACAACATCTTTCCGATAGGAAGGGGACCAGAACTGCACGCAGTATTCCAAAAGTGGCCTAACCAATGTCCTGTACAGCCGCAATATGACCTCCCAACGCCTTTACTCAATACACTGACCAGTAAACGAAAGCATACCAAATGCCTTCTTCACTATTTTATCTATCTTTGATTCTACTTTCAAGGAACTATGACTTTGCACTTCAAGTTCTCTTTGTTGAGCAACACTCCCTAGGACTTTACTATTGAGTGTATAAGTCCTGCTAAGATTTGTTTTCCCAAAATGCAGCACCTCGCATTTATCTAAATTAAACTCCATCTGCCACTCCTCAGTCCATTGGTCCATCTAATTAAGATCCCATTGTAATCTGAGGCAACCTTCTTCGCTGTCCACTACACCTGCAATTTTGGTGTCATCTGAAAACTTACTAACTATACCTCTTATGCTCACATCCAAATCATTTCTATAAATGACAAAAAGTAGTAGACCCAGCACCGATCCTTGTGGCACTCCACTGGTCACAGGCCTCCAGTCTGAAAAACAACCCTCCACCACCACCTCTGTCTTCTACCTTTGAGCCAGTTCTGCATCCAAATGGCTAGTCCTCCCTGCATTCCGTGAGATCTAACCTTGCTAACCAGACTCCCATGCAGAACCTTGTCGAACGCTTTACTGAAGTCCATATAGATCATGTCCATTGCTCTGCCCTCATCAGTCCTCTTTGTTACTTCTTCAAAAAACTCAATCAAGTTTGTGAGACATGATTTCCCATTCACAAAGCCATGTTGACTATCCCTAATCAGTCCTTGCCTTTCCAAATACATGTACATCCTGTCCTTCAGGATTCCATCCAACAATTTGCCCACCACCAACATCAGGCTCACTGGTCTATAGTTCCCTGGTTTGTCCTTACCATCTTTCTTAAATAGTGACACTATATTAGCCAACCTCCAGTCTTTTGGCACATCACCTGCGATTACCAATTGTACAAATATCTCAGCAAGAAGCCCAGTAATCACTTCCCACAGAGTTCTGGGGTGCATCTGATCAGGTCCTGGGGATTTATCCACTTTTATGCATTTCTTCCCCTGTAAAATGGCCATTTTTCAAGATGTCACCACCTATTTCCCTACATTCTGTATCTTTCCTATCTTTTTCCACCGTAAACACTGATGCAGAATACTCATTTAGATTAGATTAGATTAGATAACCTAATAGAAACAGGTGCTTCGGCCAAACCAGTCCACACCGACCCTCCGAAGAGTAACTCATCCAGACCCATTTCCCTCTGACTAATGCACCTAGCTCTATGAGCAATTTAGCATTGCCAATTCACCTAACCTGCATATTTTTGGACTGTGGGAGGAAACCAGAGCACACGGAGGAAACCCACGCAGACACGGGGAGAATGTGCAAACTCCCACAGACAGTTACCCAAGGCTGGAATTGAATCTGGGACCCTGTGAGGCAGCAGTGCTAACCACTGAGCCACCGTGCCACCCACTTTATTAGATTCCATTGATTAGATTAGATTCCCTACAGTGTGGAAACAGGCCCTTCGGCCCTTTGAGTCCACACTGACCCTCCGAAGAGCAACCCATCCAGACCCATTTCCCTCTGGCTAATGCAGCGGACACTAGTATCTCCCCTAACTCCTCTGGCCGCCTTGCTGATCTTTGAGGGACCCTATTCTCTCCTTAGCTACCCTTTTGTCCTTAATGTATTTGTAAAAACCCTTTGGATTCTCCTTAACTCTATTTACCAAAGCTATCTCATGTCTCCTTTTGACCTCCTGATTTCTCTCTTAAGTATACTCCGACTGCCTTTATACTCTTCTATGGATTCATTCAATCTATGTTGTCTATACCTGACATATGCGTCCTTCTTTTTCTTAACAAAACCTTCATTTCTTTAGTCATCCAGCATTCCCTACACCTACCAGCCTTTCCTTTCGCCCTAAGAGGAGTATATTGACTCTGGAATCTCATTATTACATTTCTGAAGGCTTCCCATTTTCCAGCCATCCCTTTATCTGCGAACATCTGCCCCCAATCAGCTTTTGAAAGTTATTGCCTAATACCATCAAAATTGACCTTTTTCCAATTTAGAACTTCAACTTTTAGATCTGGTCTGTCCTTTTCCATCACTATTTTAAAATTATGGTCGGTGGCCCCAAAGTGCTCCCCCACTGACATCCCAGTCACCTGCCCTGAATTATTTCCCAAGAGTAGGTCACAGTTTGCACCTTGTCTAGTCACTATATACACATACTGAATCAAAACATTTTCTTGTACACACTTGACAAATTCCTCACCATCTAAACACTTAACACTATGATTTCATGCTGTTCAGTTGCATTCCCTCAGAATACCATGATTCCAAGAAGACAGCATACTCTATTTCTGTTTTGGTTTCCATCCTCTGCTCTTAAGGACTGTCATAACAATATACATGCACAGTCTCCATTCAAACTCTAATACTGCAGGTACACAAAACAGAATTAGTTATACTTGGTACAATCGTGGTCCAAAACATAGCGTGAAAAATTAGATTAGAGAAATTAGAATGTCAGAGGTAAGGTAAATTTCATTTTGACACTGGACATGGCCGATTGTCACCTAAAGTGACAGAAGCAGTCTTTGACAGTGCAATCATGCTGCACTTATTCTGCAGTTACCTGCTTATTGAAGTTGACATTGAGTTTCACTTCCTTCAGGGCTACTCAGATCCAGACCACATCACTTCCTTCCTCTAAATATCAATAAAAGGATTTAATTCACAAAGTGAGGTTAGAGTTATTGCTCTTGACATCAAAGCTGCAGTTGACCAAGTGTAGGATCTAAAATCCTTGGAAGAAAATGAAGTATTGCAAATGGAGAAACTCTTCAATGGTTGACATCGCACACAGTGTAAAAGAAGATGGTGACGTTAGAGATTAATTACTTTCTTCCCATTGCTGCAGCAGCTCCTCATGAGCATGTCTTAGGCCCAAGTACTTGTAACTACTTTAATCAGTGGTCTTTCCTTCAGCATAAGGTCAGACTGGGGGTGTTTCCTGATGATTCCAGAGCATTCAGCATCATCCCCAAATTTCACCAACTGAAACAATCCATATCCGAAAACAGCAAAACCCATAAAACATGCAGGCTTGGCCTGATAAATGACAAGGAGCATTCGCACTAGACAAGTGTCAGTCAATGAACATCTTCAACAACAGGGAATTTAACCATCTCTCCTTGACATTCTACAGCATTACTATCAATGGGGGTACCATCGATGAAAAAAAAACTAACCAAAGTCTTCTGAATACACTGACCACAGGAGCAAATCATAAGCTAAATTTCTGCAATGAATAATTCACTTCTCAACTCCCTAAAACCTGTCTACCAACTGTAAGGCTCAAGGAGGGAAGTATAATTAAATCGAATCTCAACAGCGCAGAAAGAGGAAATTCAGCCCATTGAGTCCGCACGACCCTCTGAACAGCATCCCACTCAGACTCAGGCTTGTAACCATGCCCTATCCCCATAACCCCGCACTTATTCTACCTAGCCTGTACGTCTCTGAACACTATTGGGCAATTTAATATAGCTAGTTCACCTAACTTGCACATCTTTGAACTGTGGGAGGGAACCAGAGCTTCTGGAGGAAACCCGCACAGGCTCAGGGAGAACATGCAATCTCCACACAGTCACTCAATGCAGGAATCAAAGCTGGGTCTATGGTGCTGCAAGACAGCAGTGCTAACACTGTGCCACCATGCTGCCTTACCTGGATCAGTTAACTCCAGTACACACAGGAAGCTCTACAGTCTCCAAGCCATGCAACATCCTAACTTGGAACTATATTGTCATTCTTTCATTGTCAGTGAATAGATAACAGAAAATAGACAATTGGTGCAGGAGTACGCCATTCTGTCCTTTGAGCCTGCACCACCATTCAACATGATCATGGCTGATCATCCTTAATCAGTATCCTGTTCCTGCCTTATCTCCATAACCCTTGATTCCACAATCCTTGAGAGCTCTATCCAACTCTTTCTTAAATGAATCCGGACACTGGGCCTCCACTGCCCTCTGGAGCATTCCACACAGCCACCACTCTCTGGGTGAAGAAGTTTCTCCTCATCTCTGTCCTAAATGGTCGACCCTGTATTTTTCAGCTGTGTCCTCTGGTTCAGCACTCATCCATCAGCGGAAACATGCTTCCTGCCTCCAGAGTGTCCAATCCTTTAATAATCTTATATGTCTCAATCAGATCCCCCTCTCAGTCTTCTAAACTCAAGGGTATACAAGCCCAGTCACTCCAGTCTTTCAGTGTAAGGTAATCTTGCCATTCCAGGAATTGACCTCATGAACCTACGCTGCACTCCCTCAATAGCCAGAATGTCTTTCCTCAAATTTAAAGACCAGAACTGCACTCAGTACTCCAGGTGTGGTCTCACCAGGGCCCTGTACTGCTGCAGAAGAACCTCTTTGCTTCTATACTCAATCCCTCTTGTTATGAAGGCCAGCATGCTATTATCCTTCTTCACTACCTGCTGCACCTGCATGCTTACCTTCATTGACTGGTGTACAAGAACACCCAGATCTCTCTGTACTGCCCTTTTACCTAAATTGATTCCATTTAGGTAGGAATCTGCCTTCCTGTTCTTGCCACCAAAGTGGATAACCATACATTTATCCACATTAAACTGCATCTGCCATGCATCTGACCACTCACCTAACTTGTCCAGGTCACCCTGTAATCTCCTAACATCCTCATCACATTTCACCCTGCCACCCAGCTTTGTATCATCAGCAAATTTGCTAATGTCATTGCTAATACCATCTTCTATATCATTAACATATATTGTAAAAAGCTGCGGTCCCAGCACGATCCCTGCGGTACCCCACTGGTCATTGCCTGCCATTCTGAAATGGAGCCGTTTATCACTACTCTTTGTTTCCTATCAGCCAACCAACTTTCAATCCAAGTTAGTACTTTGCCCCCAATACCATGTGCCCTAATTTTGCTCACTAACCTCCTATGTGGGACTTTATCAAAAGCTTTCTGAAAGTCCAGGTACACTACATCCACTGGGTTTCCCTCGTCCATCTTCAGAGTTACATCCTCAAAAAATTCCAGAAGATTAGTCAAGCATGATTTCCCCTTCATAAATCCATGCTGACTCTGACTTATCCTGTTACTACTATCTAGATGTGTCATAATTTCAGCCTTTATAATAGACTCCAGCATCTTTCCCACCACTGAGGTCAGACTAACTGGTCTATAATTTCCTGCTTTCTCTCTCCCACCTTTCTTGAAAAGTGGTATAACATTAGCCACCCTCTAATCCGCTGGAACTGATCCCGAATCAATCGAACTTCGGAAAATAATCACCAACGCATCCACGATTTCTCGAGCTACCTCCTTCAGTACCTTGGGATGTAGACCATCAGGCCCCGGGGACTTATCAAGCTTCAGACCTAACAGTCTCTCCAACACCAATTCCTGGCAAAAATAAATTCCCTTAAGTTCAGGTCCTTCAGCCACTGTTACCTCAGGAAGATTGCTTGTGTCTTTCCCAGTGAACACAGATCTGAAGTACCAATTCAATTCTTCTGTCATTTCTTTGTTCACCGTAATATATTCCCCTGTTACTGTCTTCAAGGGCCCAATTTTGCCTTTCACATACCTAAAAACACTTTTACTATCCTCCTTTATATTATTGGCCAGTTTACCTTCATACCTCATTTTTTTCTCTGCGTATTTCCTTCTTAGTAATCCTCTGTTGTTCTTTAAAAGCTTCCCAGTCCTCCGTTTTCCCACTTATCTTTGCTATGTTATACTTTTTCTCTTTTAACTTTATATGTTTCTTAACTTCCCTCATCAGCCACGGCCACCCATGCCTCCTCCTAGGATCTTTCTTCCTTTTTGGAATGAACTGATCCTGCAACTTCTGCATTATACACAGAAATATCCGCCATTGTTCATCCACTGTCATCCCTGCTAAGGTATTGGTCCATTGAACTTTGGCCAGCTCCTCCCTCATAGCTCCATAGTTCCCTTTATTCAACTGAAAAATTGTCACTTCCAATTGTACCCTCTCCCTCTCAAATTGCAGATTGAAGCTTATTGTATTATGGTCACTACTTCCCAATGGCTCCTTCACTTTGAGGTCCCTGACCAATTCTGGTTCGTTGCACAATACCAGATCCAGAATTGCCTTCTCCCTGGCCGGCTCCAGCACCAGCTGTTCTAAGAATCCATCTCTGAGGCACTCCACAAAGTCACTTTCTTGAGGTCCTATATCATCTTGATTCTCCCAGTCTACCTGCATGTTGAAATCCCCCATAACAACTGTAGTAACATCTTTGCGACAGGCCAATTTCAGCTCCTGATTTAACCTACATCCGACTTCCAGACTACTGTTTGGGGGCCTGTAGATAACTGAAAATGTGTTGCTGGAAAAGCGCAGCAGGTCAGGAGTATCTAAGGAGCAGGAGAATATGTTGCTGGAAAAGCGCAGCAGGTCAGGCAGCATCCAAGGAGCAGGAGAATCGCAGCAGGTCAGGCAGCATCCAAGGAGCAGGAGAATCTCAGCAGGTCAGGCAGCATCCAAGGAGCAGGAGAATCGCAGCAGGTCAGGCAGCATCCAAGGAGCAGGAGAATCTTAGCAGGTCAGGCAGCATCCAAGGAGCAGGAGAATCGCAGCAGGTCAGGCAGCATCCAAGGAGCAGGAGAATCGCAGCAGGTCAGGCAGCATCCAAGGAGCAGGAGAATCTCAGCAGGTCAGGCAGCATCCAAGGAGCAGGAGAATCTCAGCAGGTCAGGCAGCATCCAAGGAGCAGGAGAATCGCAGCAGGTCCAGCAGCATCCAAGATTGATTCTCCTGCTCCTTGGATGCTGCCTGACCTGCTGCGTTTTTCCAGCAACACATTTTCAGCTCTGATCTCCAGCATCTGCAGTCCTCACTTTCTCCTGTAGATAACTCCCAAGAGGGTCTTTTTTCCCCTTAGTATTTCTCAGCTCTATCCACACTGACTCTACATCCCTGATTCTAGGTCCCCCCGCGCAAGGGACTGAATATCATCCCTTACCAACATGGCCACCCCACCCCCTCTGCCTGTCAGTCTATCCTTACGATAGCACGTGTAGCCTTGAATATTCATTTCCCAGGTCCTGTCCACTTGAAGCCACGTCTCAGTTATCCCCACAATATCGTATCTGCCAATTTCCAAAACAGCCTCAAGCTCATCCATGTTATTTCTAATGCTTCGTGCATTCATGTATATAATTCAATATATATAATGAAAATCGAGAACACACTCCATCAGAACACTGTGTCTGCATTAGATTGTCTGCAGTGATTCAAGATGGTAGCATACCACCATCTTCAAGGGTAATTAGGAATCGGCATTAAATGTTGGGATATTAGTTAGGCTTCACGCCACATTGGTTTCTCAAGGCATGAATTTGATATTGATGTTTCAAAATAGAAAACATTTAATCACTCTTTGTTTACCTTAATGAGTAGGAGATTGAATGAAATAAAGCAAATAACTACACTTAAAAAAAGATTAGAAATATGTACAACAGTCATTCAAGATCTAAATATAAAGAAGTCTGTTCTATCTTATCTGGACACAATGCACTGAAGTCTGCTTGACAGCAATGACCTGACCTTTAGCTGCATCATTCCACAAGATTCTATCCCATATAAATTCGAACAGAATGAATATTGATGCAAGACATTTTTAAAACCCTTGAAAAAAATGATCAAAATGAAAATCACCTGTATTTTAACCATTAAGTCAATTGTGCAACATCAAATATTGATTGCAACAAATATTCAACTTATTAAATGACCTTCATAACTTCTTTTATGCCTTCAACGTTTAAACAGTTTTTAACTCAATGCTGCTTGTGCCCTCAGGTCACTTGTTGAATTATTCCATAAATCGAATGTTTCAATAGAATCACAATTACCACACTTTCAACTCATGCCATTTGAGCTTGATATAATGAATTACATCACAAGGAAATTTACTTTGTGGACTTTTTGATGCACCACATTAGACTGCAAATCATTACAATGATAGCCCTGGCCCTGTCTGTAGTATTCTTCCCCTTGAGTCACAAAGTTAGGGATTCAAAATCCACTCGAAAAATCTTAGCACAAAAAACTTAAGTTGACAACAGTACCGAAGAAAGCTTGTCCTCCAGATGAGGTGCTAAACCAGGATCCTGCCTGCTCTCTGAGATGGTTACAAAAAGTTTCTGTGCTACAAATTTTAAGGGGCTTATCTTCAACCCAAAAGCAAAATATAACATATGTTGAATACTAAACTAGAAACAGGAATTCTGGAAATATTCAGCAGATGGGGGCGACACGGTGGCACAGTGGTTAGCACTGCTGCCTCACAGCGCCAGGGACCTGGGTTCAATTCCCGCCTCAGGCGACTGACTGTGTGGAGTTTGCACGTTCTCCCCGTGTCTGCGTGGGTTTCCCCCGGGTGCTCCGGTTTCCTCCCACAGTCCAAAGATGTGCGGGTCAGGTGAATTGGCCATGCTAAATTGCCCGTAGTGTTAGGTAAGGGGCAAATGTAGGGGTATGGGTGGGTTGCGCTTCGGCGGGTCGGTGTGGACTTGTTGGGCCAAAGTGCCTGTTTCCACACTGTAAGTAATCTAATCTAATCTAATATGGCAGCATCAGTGGCAAATGAACAAAGTTAATGCTTCAAGTCTATGACCTTTTAATCAGAACTGGAATAGCTAGAAACTTAACACAATTGAGCAAGCAAAAGGCTGAAGAGTGTGAAGAGGAAGGTGTGACGGGTAGAGGGCAAAAGAAATTAAATGGAAAAAGATTTTGTTGTATCAGATCAAAGGGAAAAGTAATGTAACAAGTAAAGAAACAAAAGATGTGTCGAGAGTAGTTGCAAATGGCACGTCCTAAGTATCTAAGCACATCCTAAGAAACAAATATCAAACTTGGAGTCATGCTTACAGACTGCATGGAGACAGTTTGTAAAGATGCCACCCGCTGTGTTTGGTTATCCCAATGTAAAAGAGACCACAGTGTGACCATTGAATACAATTTACTGAATTTTTAGTCAAATAAATCATTTTCACTGAAATGATCATGATTTTGGGCCTGGTACAGTGGTATGGGAGAGCTAAAGGCAGATGACGTGTACAGAATGTCTGGTGTAACAAGCTACTGTAGGAAAGGGTGAGCTTTTTGACTGAAGAATGGAGCAATGGGTCTCTTTGGAATATAGAAAATAAAGGGGAGGAAAAGAAAATGTTTGCTGGTGACATTATTAAAAAGGTGACAGAAAAGATCAGATGTTGAATATGGGGACGGTGGAATGAAAGGCCACGTCAAATGGAACTCCTGTAATGATTCCATGAGGTGGAGGAAGTGTGAGAGCAAACCAATATAGAAAGTAAAATGGCTCTGTTGACTATGCTAGGGCAAATATGAGTTAAGGAAAGGGAAGACACATCATAAGCAGTCCAAACAAAGGAGATAGTGAGAACTGCAGATGTTGGAGAATCAGAGGGGATAAGGAGTGGAACTGGAAAAAGCACAGCAGGTCAAGCAGCATCAGAGAAGGGAAGTCAATGTTTCAGGTCAGAACCTTTCATCAGGACTGGGGAAGGAGAAGGGGGTTGAGAAATAAATGGGGAAAGGTGGATGGATTGGATGCAAGAAGATGGTGGCTTTGATTGGTTGGTGGAAAGGGTAACATGGATGGGTAGGAAAGAAGATGGATAGGTAAGGTCAGGTTAAGGGGGTGGAGTGGGCCTGAATTAGGCGGAGGTGGGGAGATTTGGAACCTGGTGAACTCTATGTTAAGGCCGTATGATGATAAGCTCCCAAAGTGGAAATGAGGTGTTCTACTTCCAGTTTCCATGTGGCCTTGTGTTGATGGTGGAAAAAGGCCCAGGATGGATATGTCTGCGGGGGAGTTGAAATGGCTGGCAACCGGGATGCGGGGTTGATTGGAGCGAACGGACCAATCAACCTCACCTTCCAGTTGCCAGTCATTTCAACTCCTAATCCCTATCCCCTGCCAACATGTCTATCCTGGGCTTCCTCAACTGTCAACACGAGGCCACATGCAAACTGGAGGGAGAACACCCCATCTTCCACTTCGGGAGCTTATAATCATATGGCCTTAACATAGAATTTCCCAACCTCGAAACCCCCCCTTCCCCTCTATCTCATCCCAGGCCCAGGCCTTCCACTCCATCCCAGGCCCCTCACCTGGCCATCATCCTTCCCACCTATCCACACTACCCTCCTCACTGACCAATCACAGCCACCTCATAACTGCATCCACCTATCGTCATTCCATCCATCTTTGTCCCAGCCCCACCCCCTCCCTCTATTTATTCTCAGCCTCTTTTCCCTCCTCCCAGACCTGAAGCGCCTTTTCCAGCTCCACTCTTTATCCACTACGGTCCAAACAGACACACCAGAGACAAATAAACTGAGTCAATGAAGGGAAGCCCTTAAAGGAGGTGCCTCACAGAGCCCAGGACAAGAAACCCTGCACACTGCCTTCAGTGAATTGTAGACTGGTAGCTCTCCGTTGAAAACAACTCCACTTGGAACAGCAATAGTATGAGTATAAATAGATTCAAGAAAAGCTTCTTTCCCACTGTTACCTGACTTTTGAACAGATCTCTCAATGTTAATTCTGATCTCTTTCTCTCTGCAGCTGGAACACTGTATTCTCTGCAATTGTAAGACTTGTATTCTTCCAAGAAGAGTAAGGGGGGAGGAAGCAAGGACCCCTCTTCTTTAGGCTGGGTCCCTATATCAGACATTGAATGCCTTTGAACAATGGACTCCCACCCCAAACCCATGGGCCCCCAAGCAAAGACAACAAGCAGCCTTCTCATCCCAGACTTCACCAGGACAGAGACAACAAAGCCATGAATCCTACTCTTGCACCATCACCCAACAAATTAAATGCCCTTCCCACCTTCAAACTCACTCTGGGGAGTGCCACCTGATAATTTGATTTCTACCTTCACAAAGATAGAAACGCTATCAGAAAAGCTGTGCTTAAGGGATAAAGGGAATGTTGATCATAAGCCAGGGAAGAAAGTTAGATTAGTGACAATGGGTGCTATGAATAGTTGATCATAGACTAAAAGCAACCTGTTTCCTGGTAGGATCTGGGGTGTCGGTGTAGGTACTAGATATGGAAGGAGGAGTCATGCTGTAAAATTATTAAACTTGATATTTTGATCTGAGGGCTGTAAGATCTACAAGCAGAATATGAAGTATTATTCTTCCAGTTTGATTGGACTTCGCTGGGGTTCTGCAGATGGCTTAGGATCACAATGGTGTGCTGAGGTGGCAGGAAAATGGAAACTCTGTCATTTTCACAGAGCAAATGTACACGTTCCCCAAAGCAGTCACCCAGTCTATGTTTCTTCTCCATAATGTCGGGGAGATTGCATTGTGAGCAACAAAAAGAAAAGAAAACAGTAACAGCAAAGAAAAAGCCTTGGCAGGTAGGATTACGGCAAAGCCCAATGCATTCTACATTTACATGAGGAACAATAGGATGGCCAAAGTGAGGGTAGGGCCACTCAGAGATAGTGGAGGGAACATGCGCCTGGAGTCAGAGGAGGTAGGGAAGGTCCTTAATGTATACTTTCCTTCAGTACTCACGGACAGCATGAAATAGCGTGATAGACTCTGACAGGTTGATGTTAAGAAGGAGGATGTGCTGGAAATTTTGAAAAAACATGAGGATAGATAAGTCCCCTGGGCCAGACAGGATGAACCCAAAGTTTGTACAGGAAGTGAGGGAAGAGATTGCTGTGCCTTGGCTTTATGAGGGGCAGGTCTTGCCTCTCAAGCCTTGTTGAATTCTTTGAGGATGTGACAAAACACATTGGTGAAGGTAGAGCAGTAGATGTGGTGTATTTGGATTTTAGCAAAGCATTTGATAAGGTCCCCCATGGTAGGCTCATTCAGAAAGTAAGGAGGTATGGGATACAGAGAAATTTGACTGTCAGGATACAGAATTGGCTGGCTCATAGAAGACAGAGGGTGGTGGTAGAAGCAAAGTATTCAGCCTGGAGCTCGGTGACCAATGGCATCCTGCAGGAATCTGTTTACTTACAGATTAGATTAGATTACTTACAGTGTGGAAACAGGCCCTTCGGCCCAACAAGTCCACACCGACCCTCCGAAGAGCAACCCACCCAGACCCATTCCTCTACATTTACCCCTTCACCTAAAACTACAGGAAATTTAGCATGGCCAATTCACCCAACCTGTACATTTTTGGACTGTGCGAGGAAACTGGAGCACCCAGAGGAAACCCACGCAGACACGGGGAGAATGTGCAAACTCCACACAGACAGTTGCCTGAGGCAGGAATTGAACCTGGGTCTCTAGTGCTGTGAGGCAGCAGTGCTAACCACTGTACCACCGTGCCATCCATGTTCTCCCACCTCTGCTCTTTGTGGCTTTTGTAAGTGACTTGCATGAAGAAGTGGATGGGTGGATTAGTAAGGTTGCCATGACACAAAGATTGTTGGAGTTGTGGATTGTGTGGAGGGCTGTCGTAGGTTGCAATGGGACTTTGACAGGATGTAGAGCTGGGCTGAGAAGTGGTAGATGGTGTTCAACCTGGAAAAGTGTGATGTGATTCATTTTGGAAGGGCAAATTTAAATGCAGATTACAGGGTTAAAGGCAGGATTCTTGGCAGTGCGGAGGAACAGAGGGATCATGGGGTCCATGTCCATAGATCCCTCAAAGTTGTCATCTAAGTTGATAGGGATGTGAAGAAGGTGTATGATGTGTTGGCTTTCATTCGCAGGGAGATTGAGTTTAAGAGCCACGAGCATGTGCTGCAGCTCTATGAAGCCCTGGTTAGACTACCCTTGGAATATTGTGTTCAGTTCTGGTTGCCTCTTAATTGGAAGGATGTAGAAGCTTTAGAGAGTGTGCAGATAAGATTTTATCAGAATGGTGGCGGGCTGGAGAAGAAGTCAAAGAGGGAATGGTGTCTCCAGAATGCAGATAGGGGTGGGGAGGGAAATATATCCCTAGAGTGGAGTCTGTGTGCACGTGGCGGAAGTGACAGAGGATGATGCGATGTATGCAGCGGTTGGTGGGGTGGAAGGTAAGAACCAAGGGGATTCTGACTCTGTTGTGATTGGAGGGGAGGGGTTCAAAGGTGTAGAAGCAGGAAGTGTAGGAGATGCGCTGGAGGGCATCATTGACCACGTGGGAGGGGAATTTGCGATCTTTGAAGGAGGACATCTGGTATGTTTTATGGCAAAATTGGTCATCCCAGGAGCAGATGCGGCGGAGGCAGAGGAATTGGGAATAAGAGATGGCATTTTTACAGGAGGTAGGGTGGGAGGAGGTGTAATCCAGGTAGCTGTGGGATTTGGTGGGTTTGCAGTAAATGTCCGGTTTTAATAGGTTGCTGGAGATGGAGATGGAGATGTCCAGGCAGGGGAGGAAGATGTCCAGGTGTATTTGATGTCAGGCTAGAAAGTATTGGTGAAGTTGATGAACTGTTCAACCTCCTTGTGGGAGCATGAGGTCACACCAATACAGTCAGTCATCGATGTGGCGGAGGAAAAAGTGGGAAATAGTGCCGGTGTAGCTACGGAAGATGGACCGTTCCACATACCCGATGAAGAGGCAGGCATAGATGGAGCCCAATTGGGTACCCTTGGCTACCCCTTTGGTTTGGAGGAAGTGGGAGAATTGGAAGGAGAAGTTGACGGTGAGGACCAGTTCAACCAGCCGATCAGTTTAGCTATTTTCTCCTATTGGATATTGACAGACATTGATAGAGTGGACAGTCAGAGACTTTTTCCCAGGGTGGAAGTGGCTATCACAAGGAGGCATAATTTTAATGTGATGGGAGGAAGGTTTAGGGGAAATATCTGAGGTAGAATGTTGACTGCGGGGAATTCACTGTCAGCAGTGGTAGTAGAGTCAGATATATTAGGGACATTTAAGCAACTCTTGAATAGACACATGGATGATAGTAAAATTAGGGTATGAAGGTTAGTTTAATCTTAGAGTAGGATAAAAGATCAGCGCAACATCAATGGTCAAAGGGCCTGTACTGTTCTATGTCCTAAAACAGTGGACAAAGTTGAATAAAGTGCAAGTAAATCACAACTTCATCTGGAAGGTGTGTTGAACAGCTTAAATAGGAAGGAGGTAAAGAGGCATGTGTTGCACTTTCTACAACTGCACAGGAAGGTGCAATGGGGATGGTGTTGGGTATTGAACAGGAGTGGACCAGAATGTACCAGATGGAACTGAATGCTGACAAAGGAGGGGAGAGGAATGTGCGTCTGCTGATGGCACCTTGGAGATGGCAGAAATGGTAGCTTTTAATTCTTGGATTGCAGAGACTGGTAGGAGATCTGGTCATTATCAAATTGCTATTTGCAGATGTATGCTGCAGATTTGCTGTAGTGTCTCCCATATTACAACAATGTCAATATTTCAAAAATGCTTCACTGGCTGTAAAGCACTTTATAATATTTAGAAGGTAACAAAGCAAATATTTTAATGCAAGATTCTTTTCCTTTGTGCAACTGCATCATGGGGTGGTGGGGGGGGGGGGGGGGGGGGGGAGAGGAGAAAAGCTATTGATTTGAATTAAAAGGCATTTGCACCTCAAATTCACAATATTTTGGAAAACCTAGCCTGTTTCTTGTTTAAAGAATGGTTTACGTGTTCCTAGTTTACAATTACACATGTAATAAACATGCCGAATACCTCCAAATAACTTAAAACATTCCAAAAATTATTTGCTATGCCACTTACTGATGCCATCAGCTGAAGTGTTCAATGTTGTCTTCCTCAGATAAACTATGCATGCTGAGGGAATAAAAATTTTGAAGTGGCTTTTCACATTTCTCAATGTATTTCTCAGAATTATAATAATTGTTAAATGTACTCCCTTCACCTTTCTGAAATCTGGTCATAGCAACGTAGTGCTTAATGTTGAAACGTGAAAGAATTGGGTGATGCAGCAGTTTAGATATAGGTTCTTACACTTCTGATACCTTGGGCTTGAACAACACTCAAGTGAAGCCCCTTTAACTGAGAGATTTGGACAGGTTCAACTCTTGCTTTATTAAGAGGTAAAATTTTGCTGCAGTGAGAGAATGGTTTATGATTCTGGGGAATTAAAACATAATTTCTTATTCAACGCAGAAAGAAATCTAAGTTAAGGCATAAATTAAGATGAAGATTCCAAAATTTTATATTCATTCTCCCATTCAATTGACATACCCACCAGAACATTCTGCAATCTCATTTTAATTATCAAGCTTTCTTCTCAGCATAAGGGACTTACAAGTGGTACTGTCAGTACGTTTTGGAATTTATCCAGACTGAACAAAAAGTGTACATATCAGTTGAGCAACTACATAGATAATTTTATTTCATTTGTGTTTTCAGCTTTGGCTACACTTGCATCAGTTTAAGTTCACGGATGTGTACCTGAATTCAAGGATGCTTTCCCTAGCCTTTCAGATCTAATTACTTCAAGGTGGTCATCTCCCAAATAATGCATCCATCCAAAAGTCAAACATAAACTTGTGTTCAACTGCCAACTGCACTCCACTTCAGTTTTGCAAAAATATATGTTTTCTTCATAAAATATCTAAAATTGCACTAAAACAACATTTCGAATTTCACAATACAGAAAATGCTTTTCTCCAGTGACGTCACACTCTTGTGCCTGACTTCAATTACCATATTTACTAAATGTGGTCAGTGACAAGCATGCAACCTGAAAAGTCCTTTAGTATGGTCTCAATTATCATTCACCATTGCCCCCAGCTTTAGTTTGACCCTTTTGACTTGAACATTGGAGACTGCAACACACAATCAATGACAACCCTCTTTACATTGGAAGTCTGGCAAGTATAGGACAGACAAAAGAACACCTTTCAGAGTTCTCCAGGTACATTTATCTTGGTGTACAACTGTGCAAACAGCTTTTAGAACACAGACGCGGATTTGTTTGTGATAAGGCTTAACAGAAACTAAAGCATTTCTTTCCAGGTTTTCTTTGCTATTCACCAGAGCAATCACCTCAAGGGCAGCATGTAATGGCATAAAGAGTCAAAACATGCATGAGTGATCTGATAAGGGAGCATCGTTCTCACCAACAACCAAGCTACCCCTTGGTGTTTGTTTGAAAATTCTGGTGATGAGGCGTCCTGCCAGATAACTGACAGTCAGACCTAGGAAGACCGAGAGGTAATTGCGTGATAAAAATTGCTCGATAGTGGTGCAAGTTTTTCTGCACAAACATTTCCATGAGGGGCAGGTGTTCCAATTTGGTCCAATTCCTTGCAGCATTCTCCAGCAACTAAGCTGAACCCATCCTTCACAACACCAGGGACAGATGGAGCCTCAGCACATTGTGCCACATAGCATTTGCATATTGATGATCCTGGCACAGCTTAATGCAGATACTCACAAAGATGGCCATCAGGACAAGATTGGTTAACGTTTGCCCTACTCAATCCAAAGTTTAATACATGGTGCCCCAGTGGACAAAATATTCTTTGACCTCCAGTTGATGACAATGATGTCTGCTTAAGGAATAGGGTAGACGTGTACAATACACAGCAATATAGAATACCTCATACCCAATGGTCAGGATCTTAGCTACAATTGGGAATGATCAACGCTCAAACAAGCCATGCCCTCACCTGAACAGTATATTCCTTCAGTATTTAGCACACATTCTTCCAGGGAACAGCATATTCCCCAGCACCTTCATGTAATTTGGCCTGACAATGAAGGGGGCAAATTATTGGATGACCTTGTTGTTGAAAGTCATTGCAACAGTCTTGCCTCTATTCACTTTGGCTGCTAGAGCCAATTTGCACTGGTGGAAAATGCTCACACATTTGCAGACCAATAGCCAATTTGAGCAGAAGGTAGGATATTGACCAAGTACAGGAAGACTATCATCTGTAGATCTCTGCGGCCTGAGATAATCATCCATATTAAGCCTTATGGATGCGCTCAATAAAAGATCCATGCAATACATAAATAAGGAAGAGATAACCATATTTGACTCCAAATTTTTCAGGAAGCTTTCCAAATCCCACTCATTGATTAAAACTGCGTTATTGATCTGTAGGAAGGTAGAGATAAAACAGGGAATTATAGACCAGTAAGCCTAATAGGAGTGGTGAAAATTCTTGAATCCATTATCAAGGATTTTATAATGGAGCATTTAGAAAACAGCACAAGGATCAGACAGAGTAAGCATGGATTTATGAAGGGGAAAACATGCTTGATGAATCTGTTGAAATTCTATGAAGATGTAACTAGTAGAGTTGACAAGGGGGGAGCCAGTCAATGCAGTAAATTTGGACTTTCAGAAAGCATATGACAAAGACTGGCATAACAGCTTATGGTTCAAGACTGAAGCATACTGGATTGGGGGAAATGTATTGAGATGGGAAACAAAACTGGTTAGCAGAGAGGGAAGCAAAGATTAGGAATTAATCTTTACAAATTGGCAGGCAGGAGCTAATGAGGTGCCACAGGGATCATTGCTGGAACTCCAACTAGTTACAATATATATTAATGATTGGGGTGAGAGAACATAATGCAACATCTCAGGTGATACCAAGTTGGGTGGGAGGGTGAACTATGACGAAGATGCAGCGATACTTCAGCATGAACTGAACAGGTTGGGTAAGTGGGCAAATCAATGGCAGATACATTATGAGTTAGATAAATGTGAGGTTATTCACTTTAGAACCAAAAACAAGAAGGCAGATTATTACCTGAATGACTGTAAATTGGGAATGGGGAGTGTGCAGCAGGATCTGGGTGTCCTTGTGCATCAGTCACTGAAGGTAAGCATGCAGGTGCAGCAGTTGGCAAAGATGGCAGATGTTGTGGTCTTCATGACCAGAGGTTTTGAGTACAGGAGCAGTGATATGTTGTTGCAATTATGCAGGGCCTTGATGGGGCCACACCTAGAACATTGTGTACAGTTTTGATCTCCTTTTCTGAAGAAGGATGCTCTTACTTTTGAAGGAGTGCAGCAAAGGTTCTCAATGTTCAAAGGTTAGCTGATTCCAGTGATGGTGGGACTGATGTATGAGGAGTGATTGACTAGGTTAGGATTGTTTTCGCTGGATTTCAGACAATTGTGGGGGGATATCACAGAGACTTAAAATTCAAACAGGACTAGGTAAGGGTAGGTGCAGGAACGATGTTCCTGATAGTACGTTTGTCCAGAACAAGGTTTCACAGTCTGAGAAATCGGGGTGGACCATTTAGGACTGAGATGAAAGATATTTCTTCATCCAAAAGGTGGTGAGCCTGTGAAAGTCATTACCACAGGAAGTAGTTGATGCCAAAACACTGAGAGTATTCAAGAGTGACTAGATATAGCACTTGGGTCTATTGGAATCAAGAGTGATGGAGAGAAAGCAGGATTAGACTATTGAGTTGGACGATCAGCCACAACCATGATGAATGTTGGAGCAGACGCGAAGACCTCCTCCTGCTCTTATCTTCTATGTTTCTATGTAGAGCAGTTGGATTCAAGAGCAGGTTCTCTCCTCAACCTCTATTTTGGATAGCACATCCATCATGCAGGTGTGCAATATTACATCGAAAAGACCTGCCTCATCAACCTGAAGCACCAATCCCCACCTGTACAGAGAAAATAGAATCCCTGAGTAGCATGAGGCTTTCAGGGGTTTTCCTGCTGTGTACAGCATAAATCTTCAATTATATTAATACAAGGAAATATAAATGCTAAAGTAGGCAAAAAGTGTGCAATCTATCGATCTAAGAGCAACAGTCTGTCTATAAAGACATGCCCAAATAAAGCGATTCTTAGCAGGTGTCCTCAAAGCAATAAAAGAGTCAAAAGGCAGTCATTTTTTAAAAAATTACATTTAGTTATGTGCACCAAAAATGAAATTCACCAGTGCATTAATTAATGTGTTACTTATTTCAAATCCCTGGTCTCTGTCCCTTTCTAGATGTTGTCGTTTGTTCTCTAGCTATCTACAATAATCATTATTCTTATAGAAGGTAACATACTCCCAAATAGATACCAAAATGTAATTCTAACCACATATCCAATTAAGTTGCTACCCCTTCACTTAAATCCTTGTCATGCAGTTAAGCCAACATTTGGCTTGTCTCAGTGGTACAGTGGACATCTGAAATTTACATCTAATTAAAATATCTACATTTTAATGAAAACATAATACATAAAATATAGTGTAAAAGATAAGGCTAATGCACTTACAAACATCTTCAGTCGTGAATGTCAAGTGGACAATCCATCTCAGCCTCATCGAGGTCCTTAGCATCACAGATTCCAGCATTCAGCCAGATTAATTCACTTTGTGGTATCAAGAAACAGGTGAGGGTACTGGTTATTACATGGACTGGGAGCCCTGACAACATTCCAGCAACAGTAATGAAGACTTGTGCTCCAGAACTACCCATACTCTTAGTTGGTACAGTTACAATACTGACACTGACCTGGCAATTGTAGAAAATTATGCAGATATTCCCACACACAAACAGGTCAAATCCAACCTAAGTACTGGCCTTATACTCTCAATCATCACCAAAGTGGTGGAAGATATCAAAAAGTGGTGGAAAATTGCATTTACTCAACATTTACTGATGCTGAATTTGGGTTCTGTCAGACCTATCCTATCTCTGGCCTCATTACAGCTTTGGCCCAAACTGAATGAAAACGTGGAACTCCAGGGAAGGAATAGGAATGACTGCTCTCAGCATCAAGACAACAGTTGATTTGACCATGGCATCAATGATCTCCAACAAACCCGGAGTTAATGGGAATCAGGAAAATTCTCTGGAGTTGGAGTTATACCAAGAACAAAGGAGGATGGTTATGTTTCTTCAATGTTAATCATGTCAGCCACGGGACATCTCCACAGAAGTATGTCAACACTGCACCCATAGCAGAACTAAATTCAGCTACATGAATGTCCTTCCCTCCATCATAAGGTCAAAGTGGAGATGTTCTTGACGATTGCATAATATTCAGCACCATTCATAAATTGTCAGATACAAAAACAATCAGTGTCCAAGTACAGCAAGACTTGAACATTCAAGTTTGATAAGTGGCAAGTAAAATTCAGGTCACATGAGCACAGGACAATGACTCTCTCCAAAATGAGAGAAGACATATATTGCCTCTTGACATTTAACAGCATGCTGGGTACCCTACTCTCAATATCCTGGGGGTTACGATTAACCAAAAACTGAACTGGACTAGCTATATAAATATTGTGGCTACAACAATCAGTCAGAGGATGGGTTTTCTGTGGGTAGTATCTCACTTTCTGACCTTTTAAAGTCTGACCACTACCTACAAAACACAAGTCAAAGTATGATGCAAGATTCCTTTGTTTTAGGTAGGGTAAACAAGCTCTAATGGAGAATAGCTGTTTGGTTAATTAGGTAATATAGATAAGTTGCAGAGCTGGGCAGAAAGGTGGCAAATGGAGTTCAATGTAGCTAAGTGTGAAGTCATTCACTTTGGTAGGAGTAACAAGAAGATGGATTACTGGGCTAATGGTAGGCTACTTGGTAGTGTGGATGAGCAGAGGGATCTTGGTGTCCATGTACACAGATCTCTGAAAGTTGCCACCCAGGTAAATAGTGCTGTGAAGAAGGCATATGGTGTACTGGGCTTTATTGGTAGAGGAATTGAGTTCCAGAGTCCTGAGGTCATGTTGCAGTTGTATAAGACTCTGGTGCGACCTCATCTGGAGTATTGTGTGCAGTTTTGGTCGCCATACTATAGGAAGGATGTGGAGGCATTGGAACGAGTGCAGAGGAGGTTTACCAGGATGTTGCCTGGCATGGTAGGAAGATCGTATGAGGAAAGGCTGAGGCACTTGGGGCTGTTCTCATTGGAGAAAAGAAGGTTTAGGGGAGATTTGATAGAGGTGTACAAGATGATTAGGGGTTTAGATAGGGTTGACAGTGAGAACCTTTTTCCGCTAATGGAGTCAGCTGTTACTAGGGGACACAGCTTTAAATTAAGGGGTGGTAGGTATAGGACAGATGTTAGGGGTAGATTCTTTACTCAGCGGGTTGGGAGTTCATGGAATGCCCTGCCAGTAGCAGTGGTGAACTCTCCCTCTTTATGGTCATTTAAGCGGGCATTGGATAAGCATATGGAGGTTATTGGGCTAGTGTAGGTTAGGTAGACTTTGATCGGCGCAACATTGAGGGCCGAAGGGCCTGTACTGTGCTGTATTTTTCTATGTTCTATGTTCTATGTAAACTGCTTCAGTTGAGTTCTTGCATTGTAACTCCAAAGGCTATAAATAAGACATGTGTGAAACTTGTAAGTGGAATGTAGACTACAAGCACAGCAAATTTGGTTTATTCGTTGTCTCCCCTTTACTCTTTACTTTCTTCACTGGAAAGTGTTCGGGGTTCTATTTTGCAGCAGCAGGAAAAGCTGTTGGTGAGTAACTGGTCTGCTACTCTACAGTAAAAGTAGCCAGCACAATTAAAATGTGGTAGCAGGCTCAATTAAGTGGAACACGCAGCCTGTGGAAGGTGGGAAGTCATATATGTAGGAAGTGTTAACATTTGCAAAAGCTTGAGCTTTGGGTTTCAGAAGTCAAAAAGCAACTGGAGTCACTGCTGAGCATCCATGAGGCAGAGGATGATACAGATTGAATCTTTATCAAGGTGGCCAAACTGTAGCTTAGAGGTCCGCAGGTAGCTAAGAAGCTAATAACCAGGCAATCCAAGAGAACAATGCAGATAAAGCAGGAGTCCCCAACATGACTTTGCTTGTGACTCAACTTTTTGCTTAGGTACTAGTAAAGGTGATCATTCTGCAGAGGAGTGCAATCAGAGCCAAGTTAGTGACCCCACAGCGGTACAGGAAGGGAGGAAGAGTGGAAAAGCTTTACCAGTAAGGATTTCTTCAGTTAGAAGAGCAGACAGACATTTCTGCACCCATTAATGTGACTCCAGGATGATGTGCTGTCTATTTGGTTCTGTGACTACCTGGTCAGGTCCATGCCCCCCCCCCCCAACAACCCACCCTCCTATCCTGGCACCTTCCCCTGCCACCGCAGGAATTGCAAAAACTGCACCCACACCTCCTCCCTCACCTCCATCCAAGGCCCCAAAGGAGCCTTCCACATCCATCAAGGTTTTACCTTCACATCCACCAATATCATTTATTGTATCCGTTGCTCCCGATACGGTCTCCTGTACATTGGGGAGACTGGATGCCTCCTAGCAGAGCGCTTTCAGGAACATCTCTGGGACACCCGCACTAAACAACCATATTGCCCCGTGGCCCAACATTTCAACTCCCCTCCCACTCAGCTGAGGACATGGAGGTCCTGGGCCTCCTTCACCGCCACTCCCTCACCACCCGACGCCTGGAGGAAGAACACCTCATCTTCCGCCTCGGAACACTTCAACCCCAGGGCATCAATGTGGACTTCACCAGTTTTCTCATTTCCCCTTCCCCCACCTCACTCCAGTTTCAAACTTCCAGCTCAGCACTGTCCCATGACTTGTCCTACTTGCCTATCTTCCTTTCCACCTATCCACTCCACCCTCCTCTCTGACCTATCACCTTCATTCCACCCCCATTCACCCATTGTATTCTTTGCTATCTTCCCCCACCCTCCTCCCTGACCTATCACCTTCATCCCCACCGCCACTCACCTATTGTACTCTATGCTACCTTCTCCCCACCCCCACCCTCCTCTCATTTACCACTCCTCCCTTCAGGCACTCTGCCTGTATTCCTGATTTAGGGCTTTTTCTGCGTCAATTTTCCTGCTCCTCGGATGTTGCTTGAACTGCTGTACTTTTCCAGCACCACTCTAATCCAGTATCTGGTGCCAGAGTAAAGAATGCCAAAACTCACTGGAAATTCTTCTCAGGACAGTGTGAACAGCTGGAAATCATGGCCCATGTTGGGTAGGAAGGAAAAAGAGGTCTTGAAAGCAGATTTTAGGGAGCAAAGAATAAGATTGAAAGGCAGGACCTCCAAACCAATAATCTCAGCATATGTCTCAGCCCCACATAAAATCAGGAGAACTAGTAACTGAGAAGGGAGGGAGGGAATCAGATTTCTGCGGCATGAGGAATGGTTCTGTGATAGGTGGAAGCTGTACAAGTTGGAGGGGTTGCTTTTTTGTAGGACTGTCACTAACCTCCTCACACAAGGTTTGCTAGTGTTGCTGAGAGGGTTTAAACTAGATTGACATGGGAATGGGACCAATGAATGAATTGAGATTCATAGAGTCATACAGTCATAGAGCTGTACAACAAGGAAACAGACCCTTCAGTGCTACTCATCCATGCCAAGCAGATAGCCTAACCCAATCTAGTTCCACCTGCCAGCACCCAGCCCATATTCCTCTAAACCCTTCCTACTCATATACGCATCCAGATGCCTTTTAAATGTTGCAATTGTACTAGCCTCCACCACTTCCTCTGGCAGCTCATTCCATATACGACCACCTTCTGCATTAAAAAGTTACCCCTTAAATTCCTTTGATATCTTTCCCCTCTCACCCTAAACCTATGCCCTCTAGTTCTGGGCTCCCCCATCCCAGGGAAAAGACCTTGTCTATTTAACCTAACTATGCCCCTCATGATTTTATGAACCTGTACAAAGTCAAGGAAAACAGCGCTAGCCTGTTCAGCCACTCCTTATATGTCAAATCTGCCAATCCTGGCAACATCCTTGTCAATCTTTTCTGAACTTTTTCATGTTTCCCTACACCCTTCTGATAGGAAGGAGACCAGAAGTGCATGCAATATTCCAAAAGTGGTCTTACCAACATCCTGCATAGCTGCAACATGACCTCCCAACTCCTGTACTCAATACTCTGACCAATGAAGGAAAGCATGCCAAATGCCTTCTTCACTATCCTATCTACCTGCAACTCTATCTTCAAGGAGCTATGAACCTGCACTCCAAGGTCTCTTTGTTCAACAACACTCCCGAGGACTTTACCATTAAGTGTATAAGTCCTGCTAAGATTTGCTTTCCCAAAATGCAGCACATCACATATAAATTAAATGCCACCTGCCACTCCTCAGCCCATTGGCCCATCTGATCAAGATCCCGAGGTAATCTGAGGTAACCTTCTTCGCTGTCCAATACACCTCCAATTTGGTGTCTTCTGCAAACTTATGAAATATACCTCTGATGCTCACATCCAAATCATTTATATAAATGATGAAAAGCATTGGACCCAGCACCGATTCTTGTGGCACTCCACTGGTGCCAGGCCTCCAATCTTAAAAACAACCCTCCATCACCACCCTTGAAGGTCGAACACATTCTAGCCAGTTTTGTATCTAAATGGTTAGTGCTCCCTGTATTCTATGAGATCTAACCTTGCTAACCAGTCTCCCATGGGGAACCTTTTCTCACACCTTACTTGAGTCCATATAGGTCACGTCCACCACCCTGTCCTCATCAATCCTCTTTGTTACTTCCTCAAAAAAACTCCATCAACTTTGTGAGACATGATTTCCCACACACAAAGTCATGTTGACTATCCCAAATCAGTCCTTGCCTTTCCAAATACATGTACATCCTGTCCCTCAGGATTCTATCCAACAACTTGACCACCACCGATGTCAGGCTCACTGGTCTGTAGTCCCCTGGCTTGTCCTTACCACCATTCTTAAATAGTGGCACCATGTTAGACAACCTCCAGTCTTCTGGCATGTCACCTGTGACTATCAATAATACAAATATCTCAGCAAGAGACCCAGCAATCACTTCCCCAGGTTCCCACAGAAGTCCAGGGTACACCTGATCAAGTCATGGGGATTTATCCACTTTTATGCATTTCAAGACATCCAGCACTTCCTCCTCTGTAATATGGACATTTTTCAAGATGCCACCATCTATTTCTCTACATGCTATATCTTCCATGTCCTTATCCACAGTAAACACCGATGCAAAATGCGCATTTAGTATCTCCCCCATCTCCTGCGGCTCCACACAAAGGCTACCTTGCTCATCTATCTCTCTCTCTGTCTCTCTCTCCCTCTCTCCTGCACAGACCATGTGCTTCCTTTCTCTCCCTAGTTACTCTTTTGTCCTTAATGTATTTGCAAAAACCCTTTGGATTCTCCTTAACTCTATTTGCCATAGCTATCTCATGTCCCCTTTTTACTCTCCTAATTTCTCTCTTAAGTACACTCCGACTGCCTCTTTACTCTAAGGATTGTCTCGATCTATCCTGTCTATACCTGACATATGATTCCTTCTTCTTCTTGACAGAACCCTCAATTTCTATAGTCTTCCAGCATTGCCTATACCTACCAGACATTCCTTTCACTGTAACAGGAATATACTGTCTCTGAACTGTCGTTATCTCATTTCTGAAAGCTTCTAATTTTACAGCTGTCCCTTTACCTGCGAACATCTGCGCCCAACCAGCTTTTGAAAGTTCTTACCTAATTCCATCGAAATTGTCCTTTCTCCAAATTAGAACTTCAACGTTTAGATCTGGTTTATTCTTTTCCATCACTATTTTAAATCTAATAGAATTATGGTCGTTGGCCCCAACGTGTATTCCCATTTACACCTCAGTCCCCTGCCCTACCTTATTTCCCAAGCGTAGGTCAAGTTTTGCACCTTCTCTACTAGGTACATACACAAATTGAATCAGGAAATTTTCTTGTACACACTTAACAAATTCGTCTCCATCTAAACCCTTAACATTATGGCAGTCCCAGTCTATGTATGGAAAGTTAAAATCCCCTACCATATCCACCCTAATATTCTTACAGATAACGGAGATCTCCTGACAAATTTGTTTCTCGATTTCGCGCTGACTATTAGGGGGTCTATAATACAATCCCAATAAGGTGATCATCCCTTTCTTATTTCTCAGGTCCATCCAAGTAACTTCCCTGTATGTATTTCCCACAATATCCTTCCTCAGTACAGCTGTAATGTTATCCCTTATGAAAACCGCCACTCCCCTTCCACTCTTGCCTCCCTTTCTGTCCTTCCCATATCATTTGTGTCCTGGAACATTAAGCTGCCAGTCCTGTACATGCCTGAACCTCATTTCTGTCATTGCTACGATATCCCAGTCCCATGTTCCGAACCATGCCCTGAGTTCATTTGCCTTCCCTGATAGGCTTCTTGCCTGCCTTGACTATTTGACCCACTTCTTTTCTCAACTGTACCATCTCAGAGTGATCTCTTTCCTCACTATCCAGCAAATCTCCGTTCCAGTATATTAGTCTCCTTTCAATTTAGGTGCAATCCATCCTTCTTGTATAGGGTCACTTCTAACCCAGAAAAGATTCCAATGATCCAAAAATGTGAATCCTTCTCCCATACACCACCTCCTCATGCATTCATCTGCTCTATCCTTGTACTCCTTCCCCAACTCACTCATAATAATTATAATAATCCAGATATTACTATTCTCAAAGACCTCCTTTTTAAATTACTGCCTAACTCTTTATATTCTTCCTTCAGAATCTCATCCTTTTCCCTTTCTATGTCATTGGTTCCAATGTGTACAATAGCCTCCTGCTGGCCCGTCTTCCCCTTGAGAACATTCTGCATCCTCTCTGAGACATCCTTGCTCCTGGCAGCACTGGGCGAGGGGGGGGGGACGTCAACGCACCATTCTGATTTTTTGGTGTTGGCCACAGAATTGTCTGTCTGTGCCTCAGACTACACAGTCTCCGACACAATCAATCTCTTGGAACCTGACGCATCCCTCATTGCATTAATACCTGTCTCAATACTAGAAACCTGGCAGTTTGTGCTACATTCCTCTGAGAATCCATCACCCCCTACATTTTCAAAAACAGCATACTTGTTTGAAATAGGGCTAGCCACAGAAGACTCCCGTACTACCTGCCTACCTCTCTTCCCTTTTCTGGAGTTAGCCCATCTATGTGACTTTATCTGCAACTTTTCTCCCTCCCTATAATTGTCTTCTATCACACCCCCTTGCACTTGTAAATTCCTCATTGCCTCTAACTGTCGCTCCAACCTACCCATTTGATATGATAGGATTCGCAGCCAAGGTCATTTATTGCAGATATAATCGTCAGTAACATGTAAACTCTCCCTCAAGTCCCACATCCGACAAGAAGCGCATATCGCTCTACTGGGGCCATTTTTTGCTTCTTCCAATCTGCAGAGGGTTTCTTTCTCTCACTCTCTCTCTCTCTCTGTCTCTTTCTCCCTCTCTCCTGCACAGACCATGTGCTTCCTTTGTCTGTTCTTCTCCCTTTTAAAAGTGCTATTGTTTTAATTTTTTTTCTCTCCAAAGTTCCAAAACAATTTAACAGCACATAAAACAGTATTTGCTGCTCCAGGAATTCGAGGAAATGACTTCCAACCTTAAAATACCTCAAGAAAGGAGCAGTCTGTTACAGTCAGAATTTTTTCTCATCCTCCATAAGTAAAAAAAAACAGCAGACCAAGCCGTGGTGAGTATAAAATAAGATCTAAATGGAAATTTACATTAAATAGGCTGAATGAAAAGCATTGTATCTGAATATCATCAGATTTGCAAAAAGTTAAAGATTTGAATGCACAGTAAGAAGTAAACTGCTGTTATTTAAGTGTCAACACAGAGATGTTACGACAAGGTGATAAGGTGAGGGGCTAAATATCCAAAGTTGTTCTAGATCTAGGAGGGATAAATAAAATGGAAAAGGAAGTGAAATAGCACCACTAATAAAGGTGAACATGAAATATTATTCAAAGAAGGTCTTCAATCAAAGGATTGAGATGTAGAATCAGTATAGCTAAAGTAATGGGAAGCAAAGATTGGTAGCAGCTGTTTATAGAATTATAGTACTAATTTTGGGCATGCTAAAAAACCAGGAAATTAGTGATGCATGTACTGTGTATCACACAGTAAAATATATGTAACATCAATTTGCATACAGATTGGGTTAACCAGATCAGCATTAATGTCATGAAGGATGAATTCCTGGACTGTATTCAAGATGGATTTCTGGATCAGTGTGTTTTGGACCGAACCAGAAATTAGACTATTTTAGATTTGGTGTTATTTTATGAGAAAGGGATATTTAAAAACCTTGCTTTGAAAGAATCGTTTGGAAAGTAATTAACACATGATAGAATTTTACATGAAATTTGTGACACAGTTCATTCAGAAATCAAGGTCATCAATCTGAGCAGAAGAAACTGAGCATATGGGAGGCAGATTGACTCGGGTGGATTGGGAAAATACACTCAAATAATTGACAGTAGATAGGCAATGGTTGGTACTTAAATTCTACAAGATCAAGAAAGATATATATTCTTCCAAGACAAAATATACAAAGGGAAAAGTGACTCAATCATGGACTACAAAATAACTAAAAGAACGAATGAATGATTTTATTCTCACATGTATTTTAGTGAGAAAACAGCAAAATACAGTGAAAAATGTTTTCCACTGTCAACACAATTCAGAGCCATTTTGAATAGTTTTAAGAAGAAAGAAAAGTCTTTCAGTCCTAAGCCACTCATCATCAACAATGTCAGAAAAATTGGTTAACCTGAGGACTGGGAGCAATTCAGGACACAACAAATGAAGGCCAAGAAACTGAAAAAGAAAGAGTGGAGAAAACATTAATGCTAGTAAGGAACATAAAGACAGACTATTCTATTGATATTTGAAAGGAAAAGTATCAGCAAGGATAAATGTGGACCTGTAACAGCTCTAGGCAGGACTGTCATCAATAGCATGGAAATGGCAGAGAAACTAAATTTACTTTGCATCTGCCTTTTCATGGACTATTTCTCAAGAACAATTTGGGAAAGGTAATAAATGCTGACCTGATTCCATATGTGAATTTTTTAAAAATGAATTTAGTTTGCATCTGATTTTATATTGTATAGGGTCTTGTTGCACCTGAAGAAACCAATTCTGACAAGCAAACTCAACATGGTACTCAATGTGTTTACCACAGACGCATTTGAAAGATCCTTTATCTGACTAAAAATCTCAAATTTGGAGAAGTACTTGTTGACTAACATAGAGTCATCTCCACTTACAGCAAATTACAATAATTTTGGACCAAGAAACTGATAGAATCATTTGATACTGTAGAATACAGTCAGAGTCAGGTATATCTATTTTGAGGAATATAGATATGGTAGAGTAGCTAAAAGATTACTTCGTCTTTTTACACTAAAGAAGGTATCAGAAATCCCCCAGAATTAGAGATCCAAGTGGCTAGGGAGAATGAGAATTTAAAGGAAATTAGCAATACTAAGAAGTTTGTCTCAGAGAAACTTATGCAGCTAAAAGTTCACAAATCCCCATGACAATTCAGGAGTGTTGAAGGAGTTGGCTACAGATATATTCAAAAAGTTGTTAATTATTTTACAACTTCTATAGATTCCGGAATGATTCCTGCAGATTGAAAGGTTGCAAACGTCGCCTCACTACTTAAGACAGAAATAAGAGAGAAAACAGGGAACTGCTGACCTGTTCGCCTAAAGTCAGTAGCACAGGAAGTGCGAGAAAATATTACGAAGGATGGGACACTTGGTTGATAATGATCTGATTGGGAGTAGTCAGCAAGCATTTGTGAATGGGAAATCATGTTTGACAAACTTTGTTTTGATAATGGATAGCAAAGAAGTCATATTGGACTCAAAACATGATCTGTTCCTTTCCCCACAGACGCTGCCAGACCTGCTGAGTTTCTCCAGCATTTTCTGTGTTTGACGAATATCCATGTTTGGCATCGAGCTTGGAGAAGAATCTAGCTTCTGCGAATTTGGGATTCAATCCCTCCAGTGTTGAAATATTGGATGGGCACCTTCTTTCTGGGTTTGGATCTAAATCTCAGGACGAGGCATACATTGTTCTTTAATGTAGATGTAATTGAACGACACCTGTCTGAGAGTTATGACCATGCAAATGACTGTTAATTGTCTCATAAAAGACTTAACAAGGCATTCTGTTAGTAATAAATATTGGATTTGGCAGCAAAGTTCACGTTCCATAGATTAAACGTTTTAAAAATGGTTTCACAAGACATTCAGTATTATGGCAATCAGAAGGTTGTGCTACAAAAGGTGAGGCTTATTAATTACACTTTATGCATAACTCTCAGTATTATTGGGGGGGGGGGGGTTGATTCTGTCAGACATTGACCTGGCCTGCAACCACAAGTAGCAAATGACCCAACCTCCAATGTAACTGAGGGCTTCCACTTATCAGTGGAAGGAAGTCCTGTCATCAGGAGCCCATCACTCCTGACAGTGCCAAAAAAAGGGAAAGTATCCCAGAGCCCCAGGGGGATCTGGAAGAGTGGAGGGCATGGTTCAGGCAGGCAGATGGCATAAAAGGGGCAGGTAGCGTCTTGAAGGGGGCTTTTCCTAATGCACATAAGGCTACCCTTAAGGAATGTGCCCTTGGTTCTCACTTTTTCACAAGAGCCATTGAAAATAGCCTACCTATTCCCACCTGACTGCCTGTGCAAGTCATATTTTAGCAGAGGCTGTCTTTTTAAGCCAATAAACTTTCTCAAGAGCCTAAATGAGTATAGTGGGTGGGCTGTCAATTTCAGCCTAACTTCATGTGTTCTGGTACAAGTATGAAGATGTGGGTTAGCCAGCCAACCTATTCCCAAACCCAGCCTTGCCAAAAATAGATCTAGTAGACACATATAAAATCCAGACACATCTGAGATTTGGTTAATCGAGGAAAAACAAACAGTAAGAATAAATATGTCACTTTCAGGATTACAATATGTAACTACTGAGTTGCCTCAGCTATTTACTTTTTATGTCCATGATTTTGATGAGACAACCATAAATCCTCTGTATCTGTGAAATCATGAATCACAAATTTGCCAGTCTGAGTAAAAAAAAGTTACAACAAAAATCAACATTCGCGGCAAAACCCGCTCTGCACTCACAAATTTCATCATTTGCAGGGTTTCTCAGGAACAGAACCCCTGTGGATAGGGAGGAATGACTGTATCCAGTAATTGCCAAACAAAATAAGGTGGGAATATAAGCTGGAAGGTGGATACAAGGAAGCTGAAAGTGAATACAGATCTGTTTAACAATTGGGCAAAAGGGTGACAGATGGTATATCTTAGGAAGGTTCGGAAATGATTGATTTTTGTTCGAAATAATAGAGAAATCAAATAGAACATAGAATAGTACAGCATCCTTCAGCCCATGATGTTCTGCTGAGCATTTACCTTAACCTAAGATCAATCTCACTTACACACCCCTCAATTTACTGCCGTCCACGTGCTTATCCAGCAGTCACTTAAACAGCCCTAATGTCTCTGACACTTCTATCATCACTGGCAGTGCATTCCATGCATCCACCACTCTCTGCGTAAAGAACCTACCTCTGACATTTCCCCTTTACCTTCCTCCAAAGGCCTTAAAATTATGACCCCTCATGACAGCCATTTCTGCCTGGGGAAAAGTCTCTGGCTATCTATCCATGCTGTTCATTACCTTGTACACCTCTATCAAGTTACCTCTCTTCCTTCTTCTCTCCACTGTGAAAAGCCCCAGCTCGCTCAACCTCTCTTCATAAGACAAGCTCTCCAATCCAGGCAACATCCTGGTAAAACCTCCACTGCACCCTTTCTAAAGCATCTATATCCTTCCTATAATAATGCGACCAGAACTGAACACATCGTTCTAAATGTGGTCTAACCAAGGTTTTATAGAACTGCAGCAAAATCTCCCTTGTTAATGAAAGCCAAAACACCATGCGTCTTCTTAACAACCCTATCAACTTGGGTGGCAACTTTGAGGGATCCATGCACATGGACCCCCAGATCTTGCTGTTCCTACACACAGCCAGGAATCCTGCCTTTAACCCTGTAATCGGCATTTAAATTAAACCTTCCAAAATGAATCACTTCATATTTATCCAGGTTGAACTCCATCTGCCACTTCTCAGCCCAGCTCTGCATCTGTCAATGTCTTGTTGTAGCCTGCAATAGTTCTCGACACTATCTGCAACTCCACCAACATTTGTGTTATCAGCAAACCTACTAACACATTCTTCCACTTCTTCATCCAAGTCATTTATAGAAACTCCAAAAAGCAGTGGCCCAAAAACAGATCTCTGCAGGACGCCGACCTCTAGGCGGAATACTTTCCATCCACTACCACTCGCTGTCTTCTTTCAGCCAGCCAATACTTTCTGAAATGTGGTATACTAATAAGTCTAGGTATGCAGGGGATATAGAAATCCTTGCACACAAGGAAACTGACATGCAAGTACAGGAAAGTAAATTATGTTAACTTATTTTGCAAGGAAGTTGGAGCAGAAGGGTGAGGAAATCTTGCTGCAATAAATTATGGTTTTTCTGAGACCACACCAGGAATATGGTGTACAGTTTTGTTCCCCTAAGGTAAAAAATTTGAAAGTGTGGAATAAGCAGTTCACTAACCTTATGTTAGTTAATTGTCTTTTGAGTAGTAGCAGTCTGGTTCAACGTTCTCTGGAGATTAGGAAAATGAGAATGATCTCACTGAAATATATAACAGTTTTAGAGCATTGACAGGGTAAATGTTGAGAGGCTACTTTCCCTGGCTGGAGAGTCAAGAATGAGGCACTGATTTTTGACAATGAGTAATAAAATCCAGGAAAAACAATCCACAAACAGTCACACCCTCCACCTAAAATGCTCAGTCAGTGATGTATACACCAACAAAATGCACTTGAGAAATTCAACAAAGTTCTTTGACAGCACCTTCCAACCCACAGCCATAAGACCACAAGGCACAGGAGTAAAAATCAGGCAATTCAGCCCATCCAGCCTGCTCCACCATTCAATCATGGCTAAGATGTTTCTCAACCCCATTCTCCCGTTTTCTCCCTATAACCATTGATCCCCTTAATACTCAAGAACCTACCTATCTCAGTCTTAAATGACCTGGCCTCCATAGCCTTTGGTAGCAATAAATTCCATAGATTCACCACTCTCTAGTTGAAGAAGTTTCTCCTTATCTTCATTCTAAACAGATCTTCCTTTTATTCTAAGGCTAAGCCCTTGGGTCCTTCTGTCCACACCATTCAGTATTCTGTAAGTTTCAAATATATCCCACCTCATCCTTCTAAACTCCATCGAATATAGAGTCCTCAAATGTTCCTCATATGTTAAGCTGTTCATTCCTGGGACCATTCTCGTAAACCCTCTCAGAACATTCTCTAGGGCCAGTACATCGTTCCAGAGATATGGGGCCCAAAACACTCTATATGTCTGACCAGACCCTTAAATAGCCTCAGAAGTACTTCCTTGCTTTTATATTCAAGGCCTCTCAAAATAAATGTCAGTATTGCATTTGCCTTCCTAGTAACTGATTCAACCTGCAAGTTTACCTTAAGAGAAACCTGAACTAGGACTCCTAAATCCCTTTGCACTTCAGGCTTCTGAACATTCTTGCCGTTCAGAAAATACTCCATGCCGCTATTCTTCCTACCAAAGTGCATGACCTCATACTTTCCCACGTTGTACACCATCTGCCACTTCTTTGTCCATTCTCCTAACCTATCCAAATCCTTCTGTCATGTCCTCACTGCTACCTGTCCATCTCCCTATCGTTGTACTGTAACTTAGCCAGAATGGCAGCATGGTGGCTCACTAGTTAGCACTGCTGCCTCACAGCGCCAGGGACCCAGGTTCAATTCCCACCTCAGGCAACTGTCTGTGTGGAATTTGCACATTCTCCCTGTGTCTGCGTAAGTTTCCTCTGGGTACTCCGGTTTCCTCCCACAGTCCAAAGATGTGCACGTTAGGTGAATTGTCCATGCTAAATTGTCCATAGTGTTAGGAAGAGGGGAATGGGTCTGGGTGGGTTGCTCTTCGGAGGGTCGTTGTGGACTTGTTGACTGAAGGGCCTGTTTCCACACTGTATGGAATCTAATCTAATCTCAAAAATGCCCTCAGTTCCTTCTTCTAGATCATTAATACATAAAGTGAAAAGTTGTGATCCCAACACTGAGCCTTGCGGAACATCACTTGTCACCAGATGCCATCCTAATATCCTTTTATCCTCACTCCCTGCTTTATGTCATACAGCCAAGCTTCTATCCATGCTAGCATCTGCCTCTAATACCATGGGCCCTCATCTTACTCATTGGCTTCCTGTGTGGCACCTTGTCAAAGGCCTTCTTGAAGTCCAAATAGATAATATCCATCAGCTCTTCTTGGTTGACCCTGCTTGTTACTTCTTCAAAGAATTCTAGCAAATCTTTCAGGCATGACCTCATCTTGATGAAACCATGGTGACTTGCCCTGTTTTACCAAACACTTCCAAGTATTCAGAAATCTCATCCTTCACAAAGGATTCCAGGATGTTACCCACGACTGAGGTTAGGCTAATCGTTCTGTAATTTTCCATCTTTTGCCCTACTTCCTTTTCAAACAGGGGTGTCATGTTAGCTCTGAGATTCTCCCTGATTCTAGCAATTCCTGAAAGATCACCACGAATGCCTCCGACTACCTCTTCAGTTATCTTCCCTAGAATTCTGGGGTTTAGTCCATCTAATCCAGTTTATTTATCACCTTTAGGTCATTCAGTTTTTCTAGAACCATCTCCTTGGTCACGGCTATCATACTCAGCTCTGCCCCTTCACTCTAGAATTTTTGGGATATTACTTGTTTTTTCCTTTGTGAAGACTGCTGTGAAGTAATTATTCAGTTCGTCAGCCATTTCCTTGTTCCCCACTACTGTCATTTCCAACTGGAAGGAAAAGGGCAGCAGATATTACCGCTCCTTCAGTGTCGTTCAGTCAAAATCTTGGAACTCCTTCATGCCATTATGGGTCTACCTAGTGAAAGGGATTGTAATGATTCAACAAGGCAGTTCACAACCACCTCCTCCATGCCTGTCAGAAATAGGCAAAGACTGAAGTCCATGTCCGATGAAAAATGCAAAAATGTAAATGGGCATGCTGCACTGCACCTACATATTGTCATTTTATTAGGGAAGAAAATCCGGCCTGTTATCCACAATTTGAAGTTTCAGAAAATGATCCATTATATTGTGTCTGTCTTGCCATACTACTTTTGGAGTTGCAGAGTTAACATCGTACAACTTCCTTTCAAAAAAATTAGCACAGAAGCTAAAGCAACTACAAAGCACTGAAATTCTCTTCAAGAACTAAATTTATTCAGAAACCTCATTTCAAAGTGTCACACTTCATTGCACAAATGTCAAGCTTTTTCTTTTTTTCACCCCCTCCTTTTTACCATAGTCTCAGCTCTACCTTGACAATTTTTTGATAACTGTACCGGAGCAGCTCTCAAAGTGTCTGTAATGATATTAAACAGCTGTCAAGTTGCTTGTGTCAAAAATGATCAAAAGTAATGCCATCTACTTTCCTTTTTTCCAGGCAAGAATGTAAATTAATTTTCTTCCTCACTTTTGACAACTACTTTCGACATAAAAATTGCTGTATGGCATATAAAAGCCTGCAAAAACTACTTGTTTTTTACTCCATGTAATTACTACTCAGTACCAAAGCTGAAAGCTGCAGTTTCAAGTGGACAACTCCATTTTGAAATAATTTTCGCTTCTCCCAATGTGAATCCACTGACTACAATTTGCAGTGTATGCTCAAACAAAGTCTCTAGTATACACCTCCAGATATGATTAGATTTAAAAGCCAGTAATGAAACAAAGATCTGTTTTATTTTGCATCAACAGATCAACATCAAAGTAAAATAAATCCCTCATGTTTTTTCTTTATTTACAACCGCCATGCTGAAAATAAACAAATGTGTCACTCACTCATCCTATGTCTTCAACATTCAGCAAAGTAAATCTATTTTGCATTTGGAAAGTATAACGATTATAATGAGGTCAGCCAGTTGAACATCACAGAATGAGTTCCCTGATTGCGGCTGTTAACCTGGTCCACTCAGGGAGTCCTTGCTGACAGTTATAACCAGGAGTGTCAGAAGTTCTGTTCAGCCCGAGAGCTGGCTCTGAGGAAGCTAGACCAGTGTCAACTACTATGCACATGTAAATAAACAGTGACTTGGTGATGGAATACAGGCCTTTCTTGGAATTATTTTAGAAAGAAAATAAGTTTGTAATGCTCAAAGTAACAGCATGCATCCTAATATATGTTGGGAAACCTTTTAAAAAGGGATATGAACATGAAAACATAAGAAATAGGAATAGGATCAGGCCATCTGGCCCTCGAACCTACTCTGCCATTCAATAAGATCATGGCTGATCTTTTTGTGGACTCAGCTCTACTTTCCTGCCCACTCACCATAACCCTTAATCCCTTTACTGTTCACAAATTGATCTTTGCCATAAAAACATTCAACGAGGTAGCCACAACCCCTTCACTGGGCAGGGAATTCCACAGGTTAGCAACCTTATGGGTAAAGAAGTTACCCCTAGCTCAGTCCTGAATCTGCTCCCCTATTTTGAGGATATCTCCCTTAGTTCTAGTTTCACCTGCCAGTGGAAACAACCCCCCTGTTTCTATCTCATCTATTCCCTTCATAATTTTGTACGTTTCGATAAGAAAACCCCTCATTCATCTAAATTCCAATGGGTATAGACCCAGTCCATTCAACTCTGGAATCAACCTAGTTAATCTCCTCTGCACCCCCTCCAGTGTCAGTACATTCTTTCTCAAGTAAGGAGACCAAAACTGTACACGATGCTCCAGGTGTAACCTCACCAGCACCCTACATAAATGCAGAATAACTGACCTGTTGTTAAACTCCATCCCTCTACAGATGAAGGACAATATTAAATTTTCTTCCTTAATTACTCGCTGCACCTGCAAATCAATATACTTTAAAATATATACTTTAAAGGAACTACTTTAATGGACTAAGATGACAGCCAATCTATTAAATCACATGATATGATTAACTCAGTAAAACAGCAATGCATGAGATAGCTAAACCTCATTCGCCAAATTAGTAATTAGTTCACATTTACCACATTAATTCAATGTTAAACTCAACAAGACTAAATTTCAACGTTAGGTATGATATAACGTATCATTGCACTCAGACTGTTAATGCCTCCTTCTTAAAATTTAACAAAAATGCACAATGAGTAACAGTCCCTCTTAGACATTCCCCTACACAATACATACACCTTTTTACTTTTGATATCTTGCATTACAAGCCACCTTTCTTTTCTACATAACATGACCAGCTGTTTCAGGAATATATTCCTAGTGTTTCATATCTTAATGATGTTTGTAACCATGGTGATAAATATATTTTTGGTGACTTGTAAGAAAATTCTTATTGATCCGGGACCACTTCATAAGAATTATTCACACCATCTGCTTCAATACTTTAATGGATACATTACTCCAGTATTAATTTAGTATGTGCATACAACACTGCAAAGTCACCTGGGGGTTTTGAGAAAATATAGTTGACCACAGCAAATTATTTGATTTTATCAGGATAAAAATCAAAAAGTCAAACACACTGATTTAAAAAAAAGTGTTTTATGTCAACTGAATTGACTAAATAATGTAATAAATATCTCACAATACATGTTTATATCTTTGCAGGGTCTCAGAACTTGACTAAATTGCATGCCTTATTTAAGAAATTATATGCCACTCAATGAGACTATTTCACAATTGTACTTCAAAGCTAATTTCAAACAATGTCATGTTGTCAAGTTCATGTTAATTCGGTCAGGATATCATCAGGGAAGCATGAGCTTGATGAAACATCCAACCCATTCATGAACTAGTGAACAGCCCAGAAAGAACTGTTCCTAAAAGTAGGCAACTGATACCATAAACACTCAAGGAACATAGGAAACTGAAGAGATTGAATGAAGCCTTTACTCGTTAGCTGTCAATTTTATAATATGTTACAGGATTTGTCATTCTTTATAATACTACAGCTAAATTAAGAAACAGCATACCCATGTGGCAAATACAGGACCATTGTTCGTAGATTTAAATTGCTCCAATGCAGATCTCAGGGGACAATTTTGATCAGGAACAATATTTGTTTGTGATTTAGAAACAACTGAGACTCTGCTGTGTGCATCACCTTGATTGGAAAGATGCCAGGGAAAGCTTGTGACCTGTGTGACATGTAAAATGTGGGAGATTTTGCATCCATAAGACATCGATGTCTGCATGAAGTTCCAGAAGATAGCAGTCCTTGAATAATATGTGGCTGATTTGGAACAGCAATTCTCCTGACAATGTACCAAACAAGAAGGAGAGGGCTTTCTGGAACAGTCATACCAGAGAGTGATCACTCCATAGGAATGACTGTAGAGATGGCTGATAAATGGGTGACCATTTGATGAAAGGAAAGGAGACATCAGGTCCAGGAAACTCAGGATTCCTTTGAGCTGTCTCTAACAGGTATGAAATTTTAGATGCCTATTCAGTGAACAGCACAATTCAGTTGGAGATGGCTGACTAGAGGTAAATCTAGAGTACTATAGTGCCTGAGGCTACTCTGGGAAAAGAGAGAGGTTGGTAGGCAGATTAGAAAGGTAGTAGTTGTGGTTGACTCAATAACAGGACCATCACAACAGTAATCTAAGAAATACTACCTATGCCACAAGCTTCTCTATGGGTAGTTCTATAACACTGTAGATTGCGTTCCAGTGAAACTTCACTTAATGGAAATAACAGTGCCTATGGGAAAAGTAGGGTTAGGGCAGACCAGTAAAAAATATCACTCACGATTGCTTAGAAATCACCCAAAAATTTAATGCTAAGTATAGCACAGCCTGAATGAAGGTTGGAATCATATTTATTAATGAAACAAAAGTAAAGTTAACACAGTACATTTAAAAAGTGTAAGAAAGCTGCTCTCTGTACAATAACTCTCACAGAAAGCTGCTCTGTCGGCAGTTGACGTTGGCGCACGTGCAGTAGGGCACAAAGCTGGTGCTAATGTTGTGAATATACAGAACAGCATGGAGACTTCAGCACAGACATCAGTGCAGCAGCAGAATGGCACAGACATTGGTACATGTGCAGAATGAAGCTCATGGACCGATTCCTGCTGGCAATCTCGTTATTGTGAATGGAGGTAAGCATTCTCAAAACTAGCGTTCCCTAATCCTTCAGTGATGTTATAGCCAAATTGTGCTGCCGAAATGCATATTATCCCAGAACCACCTGTATTTAGGCAAAGGCAGGTTGGGAAGGTACGTGTGTAGCTTGAGGGATGGTGAACAAGAGTAGGGTTTATATGTTTTGGATGCTGGAATCACTTTGTGTAAAAGAGAAAGCTGTTCAGAAAATATGAGCTTCACCGGAGTAGAAATGGAACTTTCACCTGTCAGAGTAAATAGTGAAGCAGAGTGGATTAAAACTTGATGGTGTGGGTTCACTAATCAGTCTAGTTTTGGAAATATCAGAGAAGGCAAAAGAGAAGATAGGGAATTGGGAAAAAGAAGTGAGGGAAGGTTGAGTGTTAACAGTGAAATTAATGCTTGCCTTCCAGTGAGCAAGTAAGATATAAGGACACAGTAAAATTGTATGTACATAAATGCATGGAATATAGTGAACAAAATTGGGAAATAGAAACAAAATTGTTCTGGGGAAAATTACATTATTTGCATTGACAGGAACACGGCTCAAGTCAAAATAGGCCTGGATATTTCGCACCTCAGGTCATTAGGCTTTTAGTAGAAACAGAGTGGATAAAAAAAAGTATATCATTCTTGGTCAAAGATAGTATTATTGCCCTTGAATAACATGTAGTTTCTAAATTAGAATGAATATGGTTGGAGATGAGAAACAGGGAAGGAACAGTGCCCTTCTTAGATATTTATTATGGGCCTCTAAATAGTGGCAAGTAGAAGAAAACATTTGTAGGCAGATTAAAGAAATCTGCAGGACAAATTGGGTTGTGACAGTTGGTGAGTTCAATTGCCTGACAGGAGACTGGGAAAAAGGTAGAGTATGGGAATGAAAGGGAAGAAATTCCTGTGAAGTGTGCAGGAGAACATACACTTTCAGTCCTGACAGGGACAGAGCAGTACTGGATCTGGTCCTAGGAAATGAGGCAGGTCAAGTGAAGAATGTCAGAGTAGGGCTGCTTTTGGGAAATAGTGATTATAATGCAATGGGGTATAATATTAAGTTGGAAAAAGGATAAAAATCAAAGATTAAGATTCCAGACTGGAAATGGGCAGATTTTAGGGGTCTGAAAGTTGAACTGGAGCAGGTTGATTGAAAACATATTTTCGTAGCTAAAACACTGGATTAAAATGGGAGAATTTCAAAAAAAAGAGCTGACTAAGAATCAAGCTACCTACGTATCCACAAGAAATAAATATGGGGTTTTCAAAACTAAAGCACTCTGGATAACTAAAGATATTGATGAGGAAATAGAAGATATATGATGTATACCCAGGATGATAATAGCTATAGAAATCAGGAAGAGTACCTCAAATGCATGATCTGGAGGTGCCGGTGATGGTTTGGGGTGGACAAAGTTTAAAAATCATACAACACCAGGTTATAGTCCAACAGGTTTATTTGGAAGCAGTAGAGAGGCTAAGGCTGGAATAAGGAAGGCTTAAAGGAGGCATGAGGAAAGAATGACAGCTGTACTAAAACAAATAGCAAAATGTTCTTTAAACATCTTATTAACAAAAGATCAGTGAAGGGTAGAGTTAAGGAACAAGTGGAGTAAGCTCTTACTGAAGCAAAATGTATGGCAAAGGTACTAACTGAGTACTTTGCTTCAGTCTTTACCAAATTAGATAATACTGATAATGGCCCAGTTGAAAGTGCGGGTGTTGAGCAGTATAGTGATAGATAAAGAGGTGCTAAATAAGGCTAGCAGCATTCCAGATGCAGAAGTCACCAGGCCCGGATGAGATGCATCCTAGATTGCTGCGAGAGACAAAGGAGGAAATTACACAGCTGTTGTCAGAAATTTTCCAGGCATCTCTGAACACACAATTATTCCCAGGAGGTTGGAGAATTGTAAACCTGATGAAGAAAGGAGCAAAGGTTAACCTAGGAAACTGAAGACCAGTCAGTTTGATGTCACTAGTTGCAAAACTGATGGAGGTCATAATATGTGACAAGGCAAATATATACAGGGAACAAGAAGTTAGTATTTCACAGTCAATATGCTTTGTCAAGGGTAGGTCATGTCCTTAAGACCTTTGACGAGGTGACAAAAACAGTGGACGATTGCTTATATTTTTATATGTTTTATATTTGGACTTTCAGAGGGCATTGAAATGGTGCCACATGGCAGGTTGGTTAAGTTGTTCTCAGTTACATAGCTAATTTGGAGTTGGGTGTTGAGGGTGAAATCTCTAAGTTTGTAGATGATACTAGCTAAGGAGAATATTGAATTGCGAGGATGACACTATGTGATTTCAAAGAGACTTTGTCAAGTTTGTTAAATGGGCAGCCACCTGGCAGATGAATTCCAATGCAAGAAATGTAAGCTTATGCATTTTGGTAGAACAAACAGGAAGAGATAATACGGGAGTACTGGAGTAGAGAAACCTTAGGATTCATGGGTTAATAATTAGAGGCACAGAGTATAAAAGCAAGGAAGTGGTGATACATCTCGACAAAGCATTAGTCAGAACATATTTGGAGTACCTGGAGATCTTATTTAAGGAAGGATCTTAAAGCCATGGTGAACGCACAAAGGAGATTTATTAGAATGATACCAGAAATGAGGATTTTAGATACAAAGGAAGATTAGAGAAATTGGCCCTATTCTCCTTGAAGCAGAGAAGATTAAAAGGTGACCTTACTGAAGTGCTCAAAATTCTGACCAATTCTGACAGGGTAAAGAAGGTTATGGTTTCCACTATTTGATATGTCAGTAATGAGAGGTCACAATTTCAGCATTGTCAGCAAGAGAACCACGGGTAAGATGAGGGAAATCTTCTTTACTCAGAGAGTTGTTAGGATTTGGAATGTACTGCCTGAGAGAGTGGTAGAGACAGATTCCATAGGAACTTTCAAAAGTCAGCTGGATATATATTTTGAAATCATGAATTTAGAGGGCTATAGAGATACAGATGGAGAGTGGAACTAGCTGGGTAGCTCTTTCACGAGCCAGTACAGACACAATGGATTGAATAGCCTCCTTCTGTATTGTAAATTCTTTGATTTGATCATTTTTTTCTGCTAGTTAGCTCCTGTACCTTGCATCCAGAAACAAATCACTATACTCATTTTACAGTGACAATGCATACCAACTTCAATTGTGATATTCCATATAACTTTTGTTGAGTATGAAAGTGCCAGGTTCTTGAATTAAGCTCACAATGTAAAATGAATTTGACATCCCAAAGCTAGATGCAGTACAATCTCCATCTATGCTCGGTACTAGCTAGGTGCTGACAAATTGAATTCCAACATTTGAACAATACTTTCTACAAGAGCATTGTCATCTATTTTCACAGTCTTCCTTAAATGCCAAAGAGAACATCAACTGAATTACCCAGAATCCTAAACATCAGAAAAAGAACCTTGATAACATTTGACATGTTTGTAGCACTCTGACATAAAGTTCAACCATATTGACTTTACTGACTTCATAAAATGAGCCAAAGAAGATTTTCATTTTTAATATGCTAACACATTTTTCACATGAGTTACGAACATGGTCATCTAGACAGCATATAGGCAGAGAAGCTTAAATCTCTCATGGGCAAATATCCATCTTTTGAACCAAATGAAAGGTTCTTTCTTGTGCACCCACCTGGAGTCCTACGCCTTCACTCACACATTTTCCACCCTATAAACTAGTTGGGAGAATGAAGGTCCCTCACTCTCAGGCAATTGATAACTGATTAAGAGATTGGAAATCAAAAGAGGTAACCTTCACCTGCTGCCGATAACCCCGCACTCCTTCTACTCTCATTCCCTCTCTAATGAAACCTCCATGCCGTATAACTCATGGCCTAGGTCATTCCATGATCCTAAAAATCCGGTGGGTGTTAATCCTGCAGCAGCCACAACCTCCCCAGTGATTCTGTTGAGCCTCTGGATCACTGACACGTCTTGCTACATGGGTATCATGCTGCTGAGTTCTTATTTCTGGGGTAGGTCTGCCAGCAGTCTCACTACAGCCTGATTGGCTTGTGGTGTGGTGAATCTTAACAAAAAGGCTCTTCTTCTGCCAACCAGCAGGCAAAACAACCAATGTCTCAAGTCAATTTTGCCACTGGTGTTGCCAAATACACTGCTTCAGACTAGGCAACTGTGATATTACACGGGATACAGTTTTAAAGAAAATTCAAGTCATCCTGTATCATTCCTGATAGACAGGAGGGTATGTAAGGCAAAAGTTTCAAGATACTGTGCTTCATGAATAATCATACTTACAAAGTGATGTGGTGGGGCTTGCGTTTTTGATTTATTTTTTTCACATGCATGTGATATAATTAAAAGTGTTACTTTGCATGTTATACAGGCAGATGGTACCATACAAAGTATATCAGGGTAGCAGAACAGAGTGCAGAATACAATGTTACAAGTGCAGAGGTGCTGCAGAGAGAAAGAGATCAACATTAATATTTGAGGGATGCTGCCTGAACTGCTGTGCTCTTTTCCAGCACCACTGATCCAGAAAAGTCTGATAACAACAGGGAAGAAGCTGTTCTTGAATCTGATCATATGAGTATTCAAACTTTTATATCTTCTTCCTGACAGAAGAGAGTGGAAGAGAGTATAACTGGAGTGGAAGGGGTCTTTGATTATATTGGTTGTTTTCTTGGGACAGCAGGAAACATAGGTGGAGTCAATGGATGAAAGGCTGGTTTGCATGATCGACTGGACTATGTTTATGATTCTCTGTACTTTCTTGTGGTCTTGTGAAGAACATGTACGAAACCACGCTGTGAAGCATCCAGATAGGATGCTTCCTATGGTGCAACAAAAACATTTGTAAGAATCTTTATGGACATCTGAATTTCCTTAGCCTTTGCTGAGGAAGCAGAGAAGTTATTGTGTTTTCTTCTGTCACGCCGACATGGGTAGACCAGGACAGATTGTTGGTGATTGTCACTCCCATGAACATGACGGTCTCGACCATCTCCACCTCAGTACTGTTGATACAGACAGGGGCATGCCCTCCACGCCACTTCCGGAAATCAATGACCAACTCTATCATTTTGCTGACATTGATGGAGAGATTGTCATCTTTCCACCATGCCTCTAAGCACTCACTCAATCTCTTTCTTGTAGTCTGTCTCATCTTTGTTTGAGATCCGACCTACAACAGGATAGTTTGCCTATGATGTTGTAGTTGCGTTCCCATGCAATGCAGTGCTATAGAAAATCGTGCAATAGAGGTAATGGAAGCTATGGTGAACAACAGGGTGCGGGACACCAGTTGAGCGAACCTGTCCACTTCTGGTCAGTTACAGAAATGACAAGTTGTTACAAGCAAAATCTCCCAATATATTGTTGTGTTCCCTGCTCCTTATGGAATGGAGTTTATCCAGAACCCAGTTCTCCACCATTAAACTTTATGGAACTCCTGGAAGTTTTTCTTCAGAGCAAGTAAAATCTTTTTTTTGAAGTGGTGGCTAAAGGGCTGGGATGCTCTGAACGGCTGGAGGTTCGGATGAGTGTTGGATTTCAGACAGGATGATGAACCGAGACTCTTAGATCCTGCCTGTGCCCCCATACAGAGACTGAGTGAACTTGGATCAGGTATAACTTGGGGATGGGTGGGGTGGGGAGAAATAAGGAGCACCAATGATTCGTGCTTAGTTTCACATTTGCCCCCTTTCACACGCACATACCCTTTCTTGTAAAGTCACTGTGTGTTAAAGCTTCAGATAGCTAGTAACTGAGCCTCTGTTTAGAAAAAGACCCTGTTTACTCCCCAGTACTCAATGGACATCTCTGTATTTGCACCTTCTTTCGCTCCCTATCTCTCTATCCTCCCTTTTCTCGGCTCCCACCCGTCCCAAGTCCACGCATGATCCCAGTAAGTATTCCAGTAAAATATTCCAATGTTCGTTTCCTCTACCATAGTTGCAGATAGAAGCAAAAAAAATACACACACACACACACAAAACAACCTGTTGCATGAGATGCGCTAACAGCATAATTCACAGCCAGATGATAACATAGGGGTGGAATCACGTAACAGCGGACAAGAGTTCGCTTTATGAAAGAAAATTCACAAATTCACAATTCACAAATTGCATTAAAGCCAAATTGCATTTACAAAATGCATGTTATAGGAGAGCTACCTGTATATATTTGGAACTGATTGAAAGTTGTAAAACTAGTTTCATTCAAGACCCTCAAAATTAGTGTGGAAAAGAGATTTTGATCCAATCTGTTTGGGTTGGGTTCAATAAAAGAAATGCTCAAATCTAAACACCAAGCTGTACTTTCAGTATTACAAACATAATTCATTCTTAATGCCGAAACAGGCAGAAAATAGTACAAGCATTTTTAAAATCATCTAATCCGACACAAAACAAAACTTTTCTAACCTTATTATACAGATTATTGTTCAGGCTCAAATCCACACAAATTGTTCTCAGGATGTAAACATTATTCATTTCTGTCCCAACACTTTAAATGAGCTGCCTTGCAGATAACACAGAAACTAAAATTTAAAATGAACCTTTAGCTTTGTATCAAAGCAGTTCAGTAATATGGTTTTCCTGTATATAATAAAGAGTACACATATGTAGAAAAATTTGACAGTGGTGACTGTGGCAATTTAGCACATTTTTAAAGAATCATACAGTACGGAAGAGTCTCTTTGGCCCATCAAGTCTGCACCACCAAAACTATGCTAAAACGTTCCAGCACAAGGCCCAAAACCTTGAACATTAAGACACTTCAAATGCCCAACCAAGTACTTTTTAAAAGTTGTGAGGTTACCTGCCTCAACTACTCTCTCAACCTCTTGTCTTTCACCCTCAAAGTATGCCCCTTGTTATTGACCCTTCAAATAAGGGAAACTGCTGCCTCCTATTCACTCTGTCCATGCTCCTCAAAATCTTGTAACTCTCAATCAGGTTCCCCACCAACCTTCACTGCTCCAAACAAAACAACCCATGCCTATCCAGCCTCTCTTTGTAACTAAGATATTCCATCCCAGGTAACATCCTGGTGAATCTCGTTTGCACCCCATCCAATCCAATCATAACCTTCCTATAATGTGGAGACCGGAAATGCACAAAATACTGCAGCTGTGGCATAACTCAAGTTCTATTGGTAACGTCAAGTGCCCCATATGCCTTACCTACCCTATTAACTGCCTACTGCCTTCAGAGATCTCTCTGTGCCTCTGAACTTCCCAATTTCCTGCCATTCATTGAATAGTTGCTTGTCTTGAACTTTGCAAAAAGTAATATTGCTTCACTGTTAACCAGGACTGCTTATTCGCTGCCACTAATCTGCCCATCTGACCAAACTTCCAATATTCTCCTGTAACCTAAGACCTTCTTTCTCACTGTCACCCACTAGGCATAGCTCGTATCATCTCCAAACTTATCATTCTCCACCCAACCAGTGCACCACATGTCACCTACATCATTTATATATGCAGCAAACTTTGTTTCACCCATTACCTTATGAACCTTGGGACCTTGTCAAAGGCCTTACTAAAATCCATATTAACCAACCGAACCACCCTCATCTACATGCTTGGTCACCTCCTTTAAGTATTCAACAAGATTTGTGCGGCATGACTTTCCACTAATGAAACCATGCTGACTACCCTGATCAAATCTTGCATCTCTAAAATGAAGATTAATTTGTTTCCTTTGGAATTTTCTCCACAAGTTTTCTTACCACTGATGTGAGACTCAGTGGTCCATCTCCACCACCTTTCTTTGAAGATGGAACCACATTAGCTGACTTCTAGCCCTCTAGCATTGCCCATGGCCAGACAAGAAATAAAAGTTTGAGTCAGAGCCACACCGAATTTCTCCTTCCCACAACAGCCTGGGATACAACTCATCAAGACTGGGATCTGACCACTTTTAAACCCAGTAAAACCTCTAATACTTCCTTACGCTGTAGCTCAAACTGAAGAACTTTACAGCTGAAAATGTGTTGCTGGAAAAGCGCAGCAGGTCAGGCAGCATACAAGGAGCAGGAGAATCGATGTTTCGGGCATGAGCCCTTCTTCAGGAATTTCTTCAGGATTTCTTGAAGAACATTACAGTCCATTATATCCTTGAACTCTACCTAAACCCTCCATTTCCTGAGTAAAGACAGATCTTAAGTACTTTTTTAGATTAGATTAGATTAAATTACTTACAATGTGGAAACAGGCCCTTCGGCCCAACAAGTACACACCGACCCTCCAAAGAGCAACCCACCCGTACCCATTCCCCTACATTTACCCCTTCACCTAACACTACGGGCAATTTAGCATGGCCAATTCACCTAACCTGCACATTTTTGGACTATGGGAGGAAGCCGGAGCAACTGGAAGAAACCCACGCAGACACTGGAAGAATGTGCAAACTCCACACAGACAGTTGCCTGAGGCGGGAATTGAACCTGGGTCTCTGGTGCTGTGAGGCAGCAATGCTAACCAAGGTAGGAAGGGCTCAATTTCAGCAATCACCGGCATTGTAATTAATGTGCAGGCACTGAGAAAGTGAAGTGACAGATCGATTCTATCCACACTTAGCTTTGTTTTACATTAATATTATTAACAATTGGTTATTCTCTATGATACAACCAATTCATTCTCCAAAGTTGAGTTTTTTCTCTTGATGCCATGCAGGTGATTTTTAAGCTTGTTTTTAAATGGATTAATTAACACGCTGAAGAACATTAACTTCGTGCTGCATCAAATTAAGAAAAAAATGACCAAAGTTCAAGATTTAATTGTTTAGATTAAAAAAAACTCAAATTTAAATTTGTTTCACTGTCCCTTGGTTCAAACTAAGTGCCATGTAATTACAATTACAGCAATCGGGAGGCATGTATGAGTTTTTTTTAAAAACTCCATAGGTAATGATTTACAATGAGGATATAAAAATATAAACAATAATCAGTCGTCACATAGTAATTGAGTCTATTTGTTTGTCTCCCACTGTGTTGCAGCTGGGTCAATTAATAGCCACTTAAGGGCCTGAACACACTGTTTTCCTGATCACCTTCTTTCCCTTTCAGCAAGATAGGCAGCTAGTTTCTTGAGTGGGAAACCAGGATGACCTGCCTTCCACTTTGGAAAGATTCACCATAGCCTCAACAGGGACAATGGAAGTACAGATGTTAGGCAAAAGGGCATCTGAAAGCCAGGCCTCACCCTTCTCTCTTATCCAACCCCAAATGCCCCCAGACAGAGAATAAGAAGTTCTACATTCCTGATGCCAGATCCTGCTGACTGGGATTTTCTCTTCCTCAGCATTGGGGGTCGCAAGTTGGTCACCATTTTACATGACTGTCCCCAGAAAAACAAAAAAAAAGCTACCATTTGTGGAGTATAAACAATTTCCTCATGAATGAAGAAGAAGTTAGCCATGCCACTTGTTGACCTATATTTATTCCTACACTACAGAAAATTTGTTCTTTTATGCCTATTCTGAGAGTAAAAAGTGAGGTCTGCAGATGCTGGAGATCAGAGCTGAAAATGTGTTGCTGGTTAAAGCGCGGCAGGTCAGGCAGCATCCAAGGAACAGGAAATTCGACGTTTCGGGAAGGGATTTTGCCCGAAACGTCGAATTTCCTGTTCCTTCGATGCTGCCTGACCTGCTGCGCTTTAACCAGCAACACATTTTCAGCTGCCTATTCTGAGAATAAAGTTCAAAGATAAGGGATGATTAGAACTTAATCCATCCTGGATGGAAATTGACTGGAACAGATCAACTGCCCAATTGTATGCCCAGTCTAAGTCTTTCCTGAAGAATACTTTCACAAATTCTTCTGAGTTCAGCCTTTCCTGCCTTCCAATTTGTCAGGACAAAATGTTTCATCAAAATGGTTTGCAAACCATCAAAATCAATTTGGTCATTTCCAGCCCACACAACAATTTAAACTTTTACAAAGATAATAAAGAGAGGGCTCAGGAATGGAAGAAGTCACTGCTCAGAGACTATGGGAGTCTAATGACAGATGGGCCTGAGTAATTAACAAGGATCAACACAGTACACAGTACTGATTGACAGACACATCAGAAGTTTATTCTTGATTTTAGAAGATTGACCAGATGGTCATTTCAGTAAAATAGTTTCCTGATGCGTATGTGGTTAAAGATGGCCAAGGCCATCTTAACATGAAGAGAGATGCCTCTCCCAGCTAACATGATTTCCTTATTTCTGAACAGGCATCAGCGTCCCCAGGTTTAATTCGAAGATAAGATGTTACATTGTGAATAGTATGAACAAATTTTTATGTTGAAGTCTCCGATCACAGCACTCTCAACGGAATTAATAGCTGTCACTTTTAAATGTAGGTGCTTTTATCATACCTTTTTTAGAAACAGATGAACAAAATTTATTCCAGTACATTTTAAGATGGAATGTTGTGGTCTAGCTGTCATTTAATTTATAGCAAATTCTTAATGTATGTTATTAAATAGCAAAATTCAGCGAGGATTAACTTTGTCACTCCACCAGGAGTACATTTCATACAATTTTTACCAACTAAAATACATGCAACACATTACAATTATAATATATTATTTGTTATGTATCATATTAAACAATTGATGAAAAGGGTTAACCTACAGAAATAACTTTTTTGCAAAAAATAAATCTTAAAATGTTAAATGTTGCTTAACGTATTACTTCTGAAGTTTGTTTTACTTATCAATGAGCCAATGACAAAATGATTTGAATATTGTTTACATCAAATATTTTCAAGACAAATATCTTGGATTACTCATATGAAAATGAAAAACAGCAAGAAAACAAAAGAAAGAACACAAAAATGAGGAAGAAATTAAAATAAAGAAAACATGGATTTCAATAAACAAGAGCAATGACATAGGAAGGGAAAAGGTTGAGATTCTGAAGGGAGATTACAGAGATTTAGGCAGAAATTTAAAAAGGAGGTCTTCAAGGGTAGTAATATCTGGATTACTCCCAGTGCTATGAGCTAGTGAGGGCAGGATTAGGAGGACAGAGCAGATGAATGCATGGCTGAGGAGCTGGTGTATGGGAGAAGGATTCACATTTTTGGATCATTGGAATCTCTTTTGGGGTAGAAGTGACCTGTACAAGAAGGATGGATTGCACCTAAATTGGAAGGGGACTAATATATTGGCAGGGAAATTTGCTAGAGCTGCCCGGGAGGATTAAAACTAGTAAGGTTGAGGGGACGGGGGGTGGGGGGTCCAGGGATGATAGTAAGGAAAGAGATCAATCTGAGACTGGTACAGTTGAGAACAGAAGGAAGTCAAACAAGGCAGGGCAGGCAGGGACAAGGTACGACTCATAAATTAAACTGCATTTATTTCAATGCAAGGGCCTAACAGAGAAAGCAGATGAACTCAGGGCATGGTTAGAAACATGGGACGGGGATATCATAGCAATTAGCGAAACATGGCTCAGGGATGGGGAGGACTGGCAGCTTAATATACCAGGATGCAAATGCTACAGGAAGGACAGAATGGTACACAAGAGGGGAGGAGGAGTGGCATTTTTGATAAGTGATAGTATTGCAGCTGTGCTGAGGGAGGATATTCCCGGAATTACATCCAGGGAAGTTATTTGAGTGGAACTGAGAAATAAGAAAGGGATAATCACTTTAATGGGATTGTATTATAGACCCCTTAATTGTCAGAGCGAAATTGAGAAACAAACTTGTAAGGAGATCTCAGCTATCTGTAAGAATAATTGGGTGGTTATGGTAGGGGATTTTAACTTTTCAAACATTGACTGGGACTGCCATAGTGTTAAAGGTTTTGATGGAGAGGAATTTGTTAAGTGCGTACAAGACAATTTTCTGATCGAGTATGTGGATGTACCTACTAGAGAAGGTGCAAAACTTGACCTACTCTTGGGACATAAGACAGGGCAAGTAACTGAGGTGACAGTGGGGCCAGCGACCATAAATCTATTAGATTTAAAATAATGATGGAAAAGGATAGACCAGATCTTTCACTTTCATGATAAAGTTATATGAATCAAGCTTAAACATTAGAGATGGCACAGTGGCTAGCACTGCTGCCTCAAGGTGCTAAGAACTCAGGTTCAATTCCAGCTTTGGGTGACTGTGTGCAGTTTGCACATTCGCCCCATGTCTGCTCGGGTTTCCTTCCACAGTACAAAGATGTGCAGGTTAGGTGAATTTGCCATTGTAGGAATTCTACTTCTAATCCAGCTTTTACTATTTGTTTTGGCAAGAGAGAAAGTAATGCTTGAATGGACAAAGAATTCGGGGAAAAAATGAGCAAAACACAAGATGAGAAAGACAAGACAAAGAAAATTAGGGTGGGAAGTCTGTATTGGCAGTCAGCATACACATAGTACCTTAGATTAGTCTCAGAAAAAGATGAGGACACCTGGTCAGGATAAAGGAAATTAGGGTGGGAAATCCATATTGGTGATACTTTACACATAGCATCTTAGAATGATTACAGAAAAGGAAGGTGGCATCTACCCTATCAAGCCCATGCCAATCACTATAAGAGCAATTAAGATAATCCCATTTCCTTCCTCACCACACTCATTTGCCCTGTAGCCTTGCTATTAATTTAACTTTGGGTATACAATTTACTTTTGAAAGCCACAAATGAATCTGCCTTCACCCTCCTTTCAGATAGTGAATTCTGGATTGGAATCACCACTGTGTAAAAATGATTTACTTCACGTAATCTTCAGTCCTTTTACCAACAAACTTAAATTTGAGCTCCCTCAATTCTTCAGCTGATGGGAACTGTTTCTCTGCATCTACCTCGTCTACAGCTCTGATGATTTTGAACTCAACTATCAAATCTCCTCTCAACCATCTCTTCTCTCAGACTCAAATTTGTTCAATATACTTAAGTCCCTTCTCCCTGGTATCATACGTCTCCCTGGTATCAAAACTTTCAAATCTTTTGCAAAATCAGGGGCCAGGATTGGACATAATACTCCACATTAAAAGAAATGAAAAATAGAACAAAGCAGAAATATAATAGAAGAGAGACAAATGGAAGGAAGAGATCACACAGTTAGACAGACACAGGAATAGCTGACTATAAGAGAGGGTTCAGAGAGGATAGTTGATGACAGAAAGACAATCATATGTAGAAAGGAGAAAGGTAGTGGCAATAAAAGAAGGGGAATGGTAGAGAAAGATTATAGCAGAACATTTAAGGATAGGTACAAGTAACTGAGCCACATGTCAAAAGCACAAAATGGAAGTGTCACAAATCTCATAAACACATAACTTGCTGTAGGAAACCTGTTGAACATGAATTGATAGCATAAGAAAATAACACTGGTGTCATATTTCCCTTTTTTTGTACTTGGTGGACCCAGTAAAAGGATTAACAGCAAAATAAAAGGTAAGGAGAAGATGGAGGAGCAAATAAAATTCAATCCAAAATCCTTTATAAGTTAATAACCTTTAGTGCAGAAAAACAATATAAATGAGCAGAGACTACTCCAACAGATGCTGAGCTCTTGTGCTGCTTCACAGCTTCAGATAGGGCTTGACAACTGTGTTAACAGCCTTTTCTGTGTCACTTAATGTGCTTCCTATTGTTTAATTATTGGGTGGTTAATTAGTGCTCCTGGCCAAAACAAACAGCACAGGTGGTGCTTCTTCATGGGAGATCTAGCAAATGGTTTATCTGAAAAGTTAGCAATTTGGAGAGATTTTGACAACAGCACCAAACAGAAATATTTCAATTCAATACTCCATTTTCTACTAAAGCAATTTTCTTTTCATACATCGGTGTTATAAATGATCATATTGCCTTAATAACAGAATGATAGCTATTCCCAGGATATCTCCCAATCTGTCCAACTGAAATTATGATTTGGAGATGCAGGTGTTGGACTGGGGTGTACAAAGTTAAAAATCACACAACACCAGGTTATAGTCCAACAGGTTTAATTGGAATCACACTAGCTTTCGGAGCGACGCTCCTTCATCAGGTGATAGTGGAGGGCTCAATCGTAACACAGATGAAAGGCTTAACAGGCAATCAATTTTTCAATGTATAATTTCAGTTACATCAAACTGCAAATTTTTGCTATAAATTCTGTTACGATCGAGCCCTCCACTATCACCTGATGAAGGAGCGTCGCTCCGAAAGCTGGTGTGCTTCCAATTAAAACTGTTGGACTATAACCTGGTGTTGTGTGATTTTTAACAGTTTGAAATTAGTTTTCAAACACCCCAAATGGGAAAAAAAATATTTTCTGTATATATATTTTCTAAACACTTCATATATTTGTATATTTCAATGCTGTGAATGTCTTTGGGCCGATTCCAATGTGAGTGACAAAATAAAACTCTAACAGGCTATGCTGATATCTGTGCTAGTATTTCGTGCCCGAATTATTTAATACGAATTTTGCTCCAAACTTCTGAGGAACCACCACCCCAAAAGACCTGATGGCCATTTACAGCTCTGCCATTGGATGAGACCCTAAACTCATGCAGCCACAGTGGAAAAAACATCAGGGCAATTCTGGAATCTGAAGTGCAGGACACAGCATCGACTTCGTCTTAATTTCCCTTCTCATTACTTGTCCTAAACGCCAAGTGCCACTGAAACTTGTACATTGTCATTTGTGACTCCCCAGTGAGAGAGGCATAAATAATGGAGTATAACTGGGCAATGCAGCTCACTAGCTGGGAAAACACACTCAGATTTATCTCATCACCCTCTCGGCTCACAGCCTCATTCCTGATGAAGGGATTTTGCCCGACATTGATACTCCTGCTCCTCGGATGCTGCCTGACCTGCTGTGCTTTTCCAGCACCACTCTAATCTCCAGCATCTGCTGTCCTCACTTTTGCCCAGTTGGTTTTAATCCTACTGTGAAGTCTCTTCCAAGGTTGCCTACCTTGAAGAAGTTCTCCTCCTCTCTCTCTACAGGGATCTCAGTGAGTCTCATTCTCTCACTTCAATTCCCAGGTGGCCCCTTCTGCCCTGAAGCTCTTCAGACCTATCCCACTGGTAGCTACCTTCCCCCAGCTCCACCCTCTCCCATTTATCTCATCACCTCCTCCGCCCATAGCCTCATTCATGAAGGGCATTTGCCTGAAACATCGATTCTCCTGATCCTTAGATGCTGCCTGATCTGCTGTACTTTTCCAGCGCCACACTCTCGCCAGCTAAGCTGCTGATCTACAATCAAATATATTTCTTCCATGGGCTGTGAACAATATTGGTCCGGATTTTCTGCTCACTAGTCCTTATGTCAGTATAGATAGGAATTGCACTCTGAAATCCACTTGTAGCATGCTCCAATGGAATTGTTAGGGAAATTGCCTTGTCAAAGTGGCTGCAAGGACCACTAATTTTCAGAACATGGTTGCTAACGGCTCTGAAAAGTTGTCCTAGCTTGCTTTCCTTGAGCAACCTAAGAACTTCATGTGGAGGTGCCGGTGTTGGACTGGGTTAGACAAGTAAAAGTCACACAACACCAGATTATAGTACAACAGGTTTAGTTGGAAATACAAGCTTTCAGAGCACTGCTCCCTTGTCAGGTAGCTACTGGGGCAGAATCAAAGGACACATACACTTGTTGGGACTATAACCTAGTGTTGTGTTATTTTTAACTTACTAAAGAACTGTCAGATTAGAAGCATGGCTCTACATTTCTGAGGGTTGTCTGAGGAAAATCTCCTTTCAGAAATACAGACCTCCCTTCTTCTGGAGTAGCAATCTGCATGAGTTTGCCACTGGCTGGAGCATCTGCAGTCCTCACTTTCGCCTATGGTTAATGATATGCTAGCCTTCATTGCGAGAGGTTTCGAGTACAGGAGCAGGGATAGGTTGTTGCAGTTATACAGGGCCGTGGTGAGGCCATACCCAGAACATTTTGTACAGTTTTGATCTCCTCTTCTGAAGAAGGATGCTCTTGCTCTCAAGGGAGTGCAGCGAAGGTTTACTAGGCTGATTCCAGAGATGGGAGGACTGACGTTTGACTAGGTGAGGATTGTTTTTGCTGAAATTCAGGCGACTGGGGGGAATATCATAGAGACTAACAAAATTCTAACAGGACTAGACAGAGTAGATGCAGGGAGGATGTTCCCTATGGTAGGTGTGTCCAGACCAGGGGTCACAGTCTGAGGATTTGGGGTGGACCATTTAGGATGGAGATGAGGAGACATTTCTTCACCCAAAGAATGGTCAGCCTGTGGAAGTCATTACCACAAGAAATAGTTGATGCCAAAACATTGAATGTTTTGAAGAGGCGGCTAGATGTAACAAAGGTTATGGTGAGAAAGCAGGATTAAGCTATTGAGTTGGATAATCAACCATGATGGCGAAACAGGCTCAGAAGGCCAAATGGCCTCCTCCTGCTCCTATCTTCTATGTTCCTATGTTTTCTCAAACTTATCCCATTACCAATGCACCATGCCTCAGAGATGTCCCACTCAAAGAGCTTAATAAACATAATTAAGCTTTGCTTAAGATATATCCTGTTATCTTTATTTTTGTGAGGAAGTCGTAAGATATAAATGTTTTTTGTGAATAAACGATGAGATAATATTCCATGAGATCTTGACCACATTCTCATTTATTTCTACACCATTATTTATTAAGGCTACGAATAAAAATGGTCTTCTATGAAGTTAGTCTAAAGAAAGTTTAAGATGCGATTATGGGGCCCCTAATTACCTGGTTAATATTTGGTAAAGTCAAAATTAAATGTTATTATTTCATATCTTAATTTTAAAGGACAATGGGACATTTGGGAGAATTTAGAGAATTGTGAATTACCGCTCATTTTAAAAGATTCCGTTGAGTGAAACAAAAGAAGTTCTATCCTGGTCTTGCCAAGAACAAAAGAGCAAAGCCTTGTACAAACCTGAATTGAAGGGCTGGTTGGAAAGGTATAGAAAATTATACAGTACATGAATATACGGCACATAATATTGTTCAGCTTTCTAAATGTGAAAGTTATGGAAATTTTCCAAACATTTCTACTGTTCTCCACATGACCTAATGCATCAGATGTTAATACTTCACATCAATGGGGTAGAAGTCCTGAAGCTTTTTTTGCTGTTGCTTCAAGTGAAAATTAAAGACAACAAAAACAGGAAATTAAAATCAGAAGTTGACACCTGCAGCTGATCAAAAGGCTGAAATGGCATTAGTAAGTGTAAAAAATAAGGCAATGAACAGCTGTCTCCCTGCATCCCTGCCTAACCATAAATAATTATCAACCTAAACAGATTACTTAATTAATCTACATGCTATCACAATCTTCTTTAATCTGAGAAACTTGAATGTTCATCTACTGCACTGAAACATTTAGGAAAGTGATAATGTGATCTGAATAGATCATACTGACAACAATATTTCCTACAAATTGACAACGCGCTAACCATTGATTGCACCTATTCATACTGTGCTCATTCTAATATTTTCAGACTGTGAAAATTTTGCAATAGGTCAAAAACTCCAATTTCGCAGGAGAATCAACAACATATTTTCTAAATAACTGTTTAAGGGGGAAAGCAGAGTCTTAGAGGAGATCAAGTTGAAGAGTGGAAACTGAGAGGCCAGCCAAGAAAGCACTGAGATAGCTCAAATGTAGAGCAAAGACAATCATGACAAAGAGTTGAAAATGTCTCTCGTGCGAAATTAATCAGAAGAAATTAATACTGTTTCAATTAAGAGATATAATATAATATATGTATATAATATAATCTGGAGCAATTTTTAATAACCTTTTCAGGATCAGTGAGTACTTTAACGCTCTTGAAATAAAAAGGAAGATGAAGTACGTTGCAGAGTTGATTTTATATTCTACATTGTCTTAGGTAAAGCATATTTTCAAATTTAAAAGTGAAAATGATCATTTGGAAGTTTATATTAATAAATGTTTTGCACATGGTGTCTTCACTGAAAGACAGAAATAAGAGGGGTTTTTTTAATGGACGTTATTGTGACTGTAAACCTGTGTCCAGTAGCATGGAATCACAGAATTTTACAATACAAAAGGAGACCATTCGCTCTGGACCAGCTCTATTTTCGAGCCCTATCTCTCTAAACTCATCACTTTCAAATATATATCCAGCTGTCTTTGGATATGGGTCAAAAACAGGCAAGTGGGACTATTTTAGTTTGGGAAATTTGCTCAGCGTGGATGAGTTGGACTGAAGGATTTTGTTTTAATGCTGTATGACACTGACTCTTTTGAAGCTTCCTATAGAATCCACCTCCAATTCTCTCCCAAGTAGCAAATTCTAACAACTCTAAGTAAAGAAGTTTCTCCTCATCTTACTCCAAGTTCTTTTGTTGACAATCTAATATAAGGTTCAGTCTTGTGTCCACTGCTGACTGTTGTATACATTATTGATCTCAATATGAATATAGGAGGTTTGATCTGTAAGTTCAGAGGTGACACAAAAATTGTTGGTGTGTAAATAGGGAGGAAAGCCATAGCCTATAAGCTAATAGAGACAGGTTGGTCAGATAGACTGAACAGTGGCAAATGAAATTTAATCCAGAGAAATTTGAAGAGATGCATTTTGAGAGGACTAAAAAGTCAAAGGAGTACATGTTGAATGATTTATGATTTATTTATTGTCACATAACTAGGGAGATACAGTGAAAGGTGTTCTGTCACCACAACCGCAATTTTGAGGTACTAAAAGAAAAAAGAAAGTACTTAAATAGAATTCATCTTCAACGGCCAGAGCCCAAACACAGCTCCAAGACTTCTGCAAGGTTCAACTCCAGGACCACTGCAGCCAAGAGTGTCCACTATGCAATCGCTGCAGCCAGTACTCTGTTGCCATTCCAGGAGTTCCATGCACTGGGCCTACGAAATGAGGAATCCCCTCCGACACTACTATGGCTTCCCTGTGACGTCAGGCAGATGATGAAGAGGAAAAGAATAAAAGAATTAAAGGGGAGAGAGAGAGAGAAAGAGAGAGAGAGAGAGAGAGAGAGAGAGAGAGGTTAAGAGGGGATTTAAGGAAAAAAAAACATCTTATCACCCAGACAGTTTTGGGTATCTGGAACTCACTATTCAAATGAATAAGCAGTAGGAACCCTCAAAACATCTAATAACTATTTAGATGAGCATTTGAACTGCATAGCAAACCATGCTGTGGGCCAAGTACTGGAAAATGGGGTTAGAAGAATATTTGATGATTGGCCTGGATATTATGGGCCGTTTTCCATCCGGTTAAAAAAAAATCCATGACAAATGAATTATCTCCTCACACTTCTGCTGAATATGGTTGTACACACTACATTGTTACCTTTAACGATCATATGGTGTGCTTTGCCATCAAGGTTGGAGATGTCCATGGAGTCTCCCTTTCTATCTTTTAATGGTCTTAACTAATTATGACTGAATGTGACTGTACAATAGAGCTTCAATCTCTTTTGTTTCACTTCACCTGTGCTCAGTTCTATTTGTTGCATACTTCTTCATTATTTAACATGCTGTGTTGTAGATTTGTCAGGTGGGGTTCCTCATTTTAATGTGCCCATGTTGGCCAAGGCATGCTGTACACATTCCTCATTGAACCATGGTTGGTTCCCTGCTTGATGGTAATGTTAAAGTGAAGGATATGCTTTGCCACAAAGTTTTGGTGGAATAAAATTATACTGTTGCTTACGGCCCACAGCCTATCATGGATGCCAAATTATGAGCTGTTTAATTTGTTCTGAGTTTATTCTATTTAGCACAGTGGTTTTGTTATGCAGCATGAATTCCTCAGTGTGAAGATGGAATTTAGTCAATACAACACTGTATTACAGTTTCATTTATCCATGCTATAATGCAGTGGTGCATCTGCAAAAAGGTCGACTGGTAAGGTGATGTCCAATAAGATTTTCCCTCATGCACAATTCTAGTATAGCGGTTATGTCCGTCAGGATTCAGCGAGCTCAATCAGTCATTGTTCTTTCAAGATATGCTTAGTGATGAGCATTGAAGCCCATTATTCAGATACACTTTTTAATCTAGCTACCCTCAGAGCTTCTTCCAAGCGTTGCTTATTGTGGAGGAACATTTATTCATCAGCCGAGGGTAGGTGGTAATTAACAGGAGGCTACTTGTCTATATTTGAACTTATGCAAGAAACCTCCATGAGGTCCAGAGTCAATGTGACTACTCTCTACTTACTGTGCACCTCTGTATACTACCTTTTATGACTATGATCTGTCAATAGGATAAAGTATGTCATAAACAGTGATGGTACAGTCTCTGACACAGGAAAAGGCACACACAGCCCAGTCATGCTGATTACATGGACCTCTTGACTATCTAGAATATTTGATCGACTGGTACACTCCTGGTCCCATAAGTGCCAGTTGATTAATTTGCTGTAGTTATATCTAAATTGGTGCAGGAGCTGGAAATGAATTAATAGGAAGGGTTTGGAAGGATATGGACTGGGTGCTGGAAGGTGGGACTAGGTTAAGTTGGGATATCTGGTCGGCATGAATGAATTGGACTGAAGGGTCTGTTTCTGTACTGTACGTCTCTATGACTCTAAATTCCTAGTGCAGACAAAGTCCAGATTACGTCATCTCTGCATAGCTCTGATGCTTAATACTTACCAAGTTGTAATATCTGTAACAGTATCTGATAACTGTATGTTTTGTGACAAATGGGAGAGTCTTTTCTCGGGTATCCATTTTTTCTTTTCTCCGTTCTTTCAAATCAGTACAACACAGGAATGTCAAGATGCCAAGAACTTGCAAAAAGTTCCAAAAATCAAAGAGTTATCATATTTAAAGAGGTGATCACAGGATAGGGGCATGCTGGCAGATATTGGATGAGTGACTGTCAGGCAGTCCAAGACAATGAGGTTGGTAATGCAGGAGTCCCAGCAGAAAAAAAGTTGCTGATCAGGTTTCCGTCTGGCTCTGGTGAAGCTAATGGTTCGACAGAGGAATTCAGCAACAGCCACATCCCTGACATATTCGGTGGCTCAGTTCTCAGTTGAACAGGAAGGAATGAAGAAGATTAACAGAGCAATAATGATACAGGCATTTGTTAATCAGGGGAATAAACAAGCATTTCTGCAACATTCGTCATGACTCCAGATTGATATGGTGAGTGCCAGTGTCAAGGGTGTCATAGGATAGCTCGAGGATCTTCTTCTAGTTGAGTATTATCAGCCAAAGATTGTGACCCACACTGTTATCAAAAAAAGGTAGAAAGGACGATGTATTTCAACAGCCAGAATTTAGGAACCTAAATGAATTTTGATGGAATACCAAGTTAAAAAAAGGTATTGCCATCTATAGATCACCAACTAGTGGAAAGGATGCACAGGATCAAATCTGCAAGGAAATACAGGGAAATGCCCATTCTATATTCTACTGAAGCATTTCAATTACGCAAATGTATTTTCATAGCATAAGGGACAGGAAAGGGCAAGTATTCAAAAATTGCATTTAGAGCAGCGTATGCCCAGTCCAACAAGGAAGAAATACCCTGTTGGATCTGGTCCTTGGGAATGATGTAATGATTCAGGAGAAAGTTATCATTGTATCATAAAGTTCAGGATGGTGTTAGAGAATGACATGCAACAATCCAGAGAAAGCGAAAAAAAATCAATCGGCAGAGAGCTGTCTTTTATGGGTCAAGGACAGAGCTGAGCAGGACTGCTTGGAAGAAGAAGTTGACAGGAAAAAAACAGTAACTGAACAATGGGCCACCTTCAAAGATGATTCAGATACAGTCAAGGGAAATTCCCTAGTGGGAAAAGGTAGAGCAAACAAATCCAGAGTTCACTGGATAACCACGGAGGCAATAATTAAGAGGAGGCAGAAAAAGTGTGTATGTGACAGGTGTAAGGCAGAAAATACAATTGTGAATCAACAGAAATACTGTATTTTGTCTGAAGATGGGAGGAAAGGAGCTGAAAAATCAAATAAGAGAAGCAAAGACAAAGGAAGAGAAAAGACTAGCAGTTAACAAAGGGAAATCTCAAAGTCTTCTACTGACACACAAACAATAGGTGAGTAGCTAAGGGAATAGTACGGTCTATCAGAGGCCAAAAGGAGGATTTACACATAGAGGCAAAGGGCATGGCTGAGGTGTCAAATGAAATCCTTGAATCTGTCTTTCCAAAAGGAGGATGTTGCTTAGGCCATAGTGATAGGAGAGGAAACTCTCTTACAAGTGTATTCAAAATTAAGGGGAAGAAGTCTTGGACAGATTATTGGCACTTAGAGCCGACAAGACACTGGGACCAGATGAGATCCATCCATGGATTTTGAGGGAAGTGATGGGAGAAATTGTAGGGGCACTCATCACAGAGAAGTACAGTACGGAAACAGACCCTTCGGTCCAACTTGTCCATGCCGACCAGATATCCTAAATTCATCTCGTCCCATTTGGTCCATATCCCTCTAAACCCTTCCTATTCATATACCCAGCCAGATGCCATTTAAATGTCGTAATTGTACCAGCCTCCACCACTTCCACTGACATCTCATTCCAGACTTGCACCACCCTCTGCATGAAGATGTTTCCCCTTATGTCCCCTTTAAATGTCACCTTAATCACAGACCCTCTAGTTTTGGACTCCCCTATCCTAGGGAAAATACCTTGGCTATTCACACTATCCATGCCCTTCAGGATTTTATAAACTTCAACAACATCACCGCTCAGCCCCCAATGCTCCAGGGAAAATAGCTCCAGTCTATTCAGCCTCTCCCTATCGTTCAAACCCTGGCAACATCTTCGTAAGTCTTTTCTGAATCCTTTCAACTTTCACACCATCCGTCCCATATCAGGAAAACACGAACTGAATGCAGTATTCCAAAAGTGATCTAACCAATATCCTGTACAGATGCAACAGAGACTTTTGAAGAGGTCATAAAAAGGGTCGGTGAAGGTTGTGCTATTGATATAGTATACATGGATTTCCAGAAAGTGTTTGATACAGTGCTACCTAACAGATTTGAGACAAGGTTTAGCTCATGGTATAAAAAGGGATAGTAACAACATGGATGCAAAATTGACAGTGTGTTAAAAAACACACAGTCATGGTCATTGAATGTTTTTTTAGGTTGGAGGCAGGTTCATACTGGAATTCACTAGGGGTCAGTATTGGGGTCTTTGATTATCCTGATATATATATTAATAATCTGTGATCTTGCTGTTCTGGGGACAATTTCATCACTTGCAGATGACACTAAACTTGGAAGAATTATAAACTGTGAGGATTGAAGTGAGAAACTTCAAAAGAATACTGACAAATTGGTGGAGAGGGCAGATAGGTGATATATTGAAAAGTAATATAAAGTAGGGGGTTTAATTCTAAAAGCAGAGGAACCTGGGTATATATGTGCACAGATCTTTGAAGGTGACAAGACAGTTGGCGAGAGAAGTTCACAAAGTATATTAGCTTTATTATTAGGGGCATAGAGTACAAGAACAAGGAGGCAATGTTGAATTTATGCAAGACATTTGTTAGATCTGGAGTGTGGTGTACAGTTATGGATACTGCGTCAACTGAATGTATTAAAGAGAGTACAAACGAGATTTACAAGAATGGTTCCATGAATAAGAAACTTCAGTTATAAAGATAGATTAAAGAAGTTAGGAATTTTTCCTCAAAGAAAAGGCAACAAGAAATTTGTTAGATATTTTCAAAATCATGAACAGGTTGAATAGAGTAAATAGGGAGAGGTTGTTCCTGCTTGCAAAATAAAGAAAGGAAAGAGGCATAGATTTAAAGTGATGTGCAAATTAAGCGGATGAGATGAGAAAAGAAACATCCGAACAAACCATAACCACTCTGCTTCTCTTCCTCATATTTCTGCTTCAATCCTAAAGCACCATTCACTCAACATCCGAAAGAGTGACTTTATTCCATCATACATTCGTTCCTCAATCTAAAATTTTGCAAAATGATTCTTGATTCTATTTAAAATCTGAACATAGCACTGGAACCCATAGCATGCTCCACATTATAGTAGTTGCTGGCAGGGCCTGGCCAAAGCTATCTGTGTGGATAGCTGCTGCCTCTGTCTTCCTGGGCTCCCTCACCCTTTAGGCTCATTACAAAGAATCACAGGATAAAGACAATCCTTCTCCCTAGTATGAAAATTGAAGTCTCTGTGAAGGCAATGACTCAGTTGATAGCCCTTCATTGTTATGCTTTAAAAATGTACAGGAAAATTGTATTCTTTCAAAGACAATAAAGGCAGCGACTTGGCCATTGAAAAGAGGCTGTCTGTATGTAGGATCTTCTGTTGTTCAAATTGCAGAATTATTGATGCACACTAGTCCAATTTAAAATATTCAAAATGCTGTCACATTTCATCCTGTAAGTTTCATGAAATCAATTGTACACACTATAATTATAATGAAGAATAAACTTCTAACCAATCACAATAATTAATGATTTCAATTATGAAAGCACCAAGAATCATGAATAATGAAACACAGTTAACAGTTTTTATATGGTTGTTAACAGTAGTTAATAGAAGTGTTTATGTATTTCACTGAGTCAGCACAATAGAAATGGAAGATTTGTTAAACAAATTAAAATCACCACTGAAAATTAGGGCTTGCACTTAACGTTATAAAAAAAACCCTTCAACAACAAGGTTTACTTTCCTGTGATGGCATTCAATACATTGTGCTGAAAAAGGAGAAAGTCAAATTGTGAAATCTTATCCCTGCTCAAAGTAAACTGGTATCTGCAATTTTAAAACCTTACTTTTCCATCTTTTTCCCATTTCTTAATCAAATTTTCATTGTTGACTCCTCCTAATTTGGAAAATTGATCTCACTTTTCTGTTGGTATTCAGTTTCTTTGCTCATACTTTAAACCTACTGACTAAGAGGATAGACTATTGATCTACTGCCCATGAAGTTCTCAGGCATTCCATTAAAACCTCACACTTCTAATAACTCGCAAAGTGAAGATTTCAAGCTGAAATTAGAGGGAAAAGATTTGACCAACTATTTAACAACTATGACAATACAAAAATGATTGGTAACTGAATTCAAAAGGTACTGCAACTTTATATATTTACTTGCTGCACAATGTTTTTGGTAGTTACTTACAATCATTAATTCAACAAAATAAATGTGATCATTAAAAATTACACTGCAGCTGTTCCTTTTATCTTGTGAGTTCTTTAAACTTTTAGATGAGAGCACATTTTTAGTGCTAATCATTTGAAGTGTTAATTAAATAATGTATTGCCCTGACTACACATGTTAATTATGCACTTCAAGGACATTACAGATTTCTGAAGTGTGATACACTTGCCCTGAATTCTCACTTCTGATGTTCAGCATTAAGCTCTACCTGAGCTAGTTCTGCATTAAATGAATCTTACTAAAAACAAAATTATAGAGAAAGTTATTGCAGTATTTAGACAAAGAAATTCACAATTAGGTTTTTAAAATAAATAACTGTCCATTAGATTACATTTAAAGAAACAAATCAAGTGAAATTGCAAAACAACAAAAAACTCTCAGTAACATTTTAAGAATGCTAACATTGTGTTTACAAACTTAAGTTCTTTCAATTTTAACAAACATATGCTGCCACACATCTTAATGAGTAAAAACAAAATGATCACAACAACTAATTAGTGATTTTTTGAAGCTTTATAATTCTACTGATACAGTCACTCAGTTTCCTTGGGCTGCTGGATTTGAAGATGAGAATTTTCCACATTGCAAAGCACTGAACAAGATATTGAGTTATGAATTAGTTGCAGGGGACAGACTGAAGGCTGGAACAAAAATCATTCATGCCAGCCTTAACTGGACAGTCTGCACTACCTGTTTTAATACATCGTAAATTTACCCAATGCATTACAAAATTCTTGGCAGAATTTTGGTCATTGGCAATAAAGTTGGGAAAACAGAAGCAAGTAGTTATGAGATTCTCAATGTTGAAAGCATTCCCCTCACAAATGTTGACTAGGAAGATGAGAATCTCATGAGTGAATGGTCGGTTGCACATGTTACATTTCATTATCATCTAAGCTTGGCTCATTTTTAGGTAGTTTCCCATTCTCCCACCTGCCTAAAAGAAACTAGACAATTTCCAACATGAAATCATAGTGATAACCCAATGACTCCTACTCACTAAACAAAAAAAAAACAAAGAACTGAAGTTCTGAAGAAGGGTCACTGAACCGGAAATATTAATTTTATTTTCTCTCCATAAATGCTGCCAGACCTGCTGAGTTTTTTTCAGCAAATTCTGTTTTTTTATTGAATTAGTGATTGTAAGTTACCACCTAAACTGTCGTGCAGCAAGTAAGTAGGCAATGTTGAAGTATCTTTTGTATTAACTTAACGTTCATTTTTATATGTCATAGTTATTACACAGTTGGTGAAGACTTTTCCCTCTAATTGCAACTTGAAAACTTTCACTTGGCAAGTTGTTGGAAGTGAGAGGATTTAATGGAATGCGTGAGATATTCATGAACAGTGGATCAGTAGTCTATCCTATTAATCAGTGGGTTTAATGGGAAATTATATAAAAATGATCCAAGTTTAGCTAATGATGATCATACAGTATCTCTGACTTGCCTTTTTAATGCTTTGGTCCCTCAGGCTGAGTTGTAGCCTAAAAACTTTGGTCTTGCAACATTTTTTGGATAAGGTGAAATACCTCGGCACTCCTTACTCAGCAATGATACTATCCTCCTTGGGAGGCCACCTTGCCATACTTTGTGAGGGAATGACATGAAGCTTCAGTGTGATAGATATGAGAGCTCAGAAGTCCTTAATTAAAATTACATTATCTTTCTGACAATCCCGAATCACTTGTCATAAATCTTATGTGGAAATTGCTGTAACTGAAGTATAGTGGTGCTACATGAAGCTAATGCAGAAAGCAACACAATTGCTATATCAGCAATATCAGCAAGAACTGCAAACTCCAGTGTATGCTGCACAGTTACCAGAGAGAAGGAGCAGATCAAGATCCACCATGGGTGCAGAGGAGAATGGCGAGACCTCACATCTACAGGCATTGCTGTCATTTTCTTCAACTATCTGAATGACACTTGAGGATGTTCAAGTCCATTATTACTCAACTATCATCTGCAGAAGGACTGGGTGGCAATCCAATCCCAGTGGCCAATGCCATTTTCTCTGCAGCACAGCTCTTTGATTCTTCTCCCGTAATGGGGAGAGTGATGAGTATGTTATGGACACAGACAAAGTGAGGAATTGATGGCAATTTTCAAAGGATGAAGATGAGGATGATGACATTAACCTGAAAGGCTACCTAATAAAACACGATACAGCAATGCATCAGAGAGCAAGAGGTGTCATGGACAGCGAAGAAGGTTACTTCAGAGAACAACGGGACCTTGATCAGATGGGCCAATGGGTTGAGGAGTGGCAGATGGAATTTAATCTAAATAAATGTGAGGCACTATATTTTGGTAGGGCAAGTCAGGATTTATATACCTAATGTAAGGTCCTAAGCAGTGTTGCGGAATAAAGGGGCCTTGAAGTGCAGGTTCATGGTTCCTTGAAAGCAGGGTCACTGGTAGACAGGATAGTGAAGAAGGCATTTGGTACGCATGCCTTTATTGGTCAGTGTGGTACTGGAAAAGCATAGCAGGTCAGGTAGCATTCGAGGAGCAGAAGAATTGATGTTTTGGGCAGAAGCCCTTCATCAGGAATTCTTAATGAAGGGCTCATACCTGAAATGTTGATTCTCCTTCTCCTCAGATGCTGCCCAACCTGCTATGCTTTTCCAGCACCACACTTTGGACTCTGATCCCCAATATCTGCAGAACTCACTTTCTTCTCCTTTATTGGTCAGTGCATTGAGTACAGGAGTTGGGAGGTCATGTTGCAGGTGTACAGAATATTGGAATGCTGCATTCATTCCATCTCACTGCTATAGGAAAGATGTGAAATTTGAAAGGGCTCAGAAAAGATTTACAAGGATGTTGCCAGAGTTGAAGGGTTTGAGCTGTAGGGACAGGCTGAATAGGCTGAGGCTATTTTCACTGGAGTGTTGGAGAATGAGGGGTGATCTTGGTTATTCACCCTATCCATGCCCTTCGTGATTTTATAAACCTCTGTAACATCACCCCTGGGTAGAGGAGTCCAAAACTACAGAGCTTATGTTTAAGATGAGAGGGGAAAGATTTAAAAGGGATCTAAGGGGCAACTTCTTCATGCAGAGGATGATGCGTGCGTGGAATGAGTGCCAGAGGAAGTGGTGAAGGCTGGTACAATTACAACATTTAAAAGGCATCTGGGTGGGTATATGAATAGGAAGGGTGTAAAGGGATATGGGCCTAAAGCTGGCAAATGGGACAAAATAATTTCGGAAATTAGGTCAGCACGGATGAGTTGGACCGAAGGGTTTGTTTTACTGTTGTACATCTCCATAACTCTATGAGAAAGCAGACATAACCTCATTCAAAATTCACTTCCAGGACAAATGAGCTTAATCTGGACTTTGTATATTGTTTAACTTCATGTTGATGAGTTGGCAAACAGCCCCTGGTTAGTGCAAAGACTTGAGTACATTTGCAGTCTTTTAGCTTTAAGTTTTGAATATACATGCAATACATATGATTGTCAGCTTGATATCCTCAGGTGATACCACCTTTCAATAAGCGATTGACAATTCAATGCTCTATTGACAATTAGGGGAAAGCAGCAGTAAGACAGACAGTACGGTTACATCACATAGCACTGAGGTTAAGTAGATTTAAATCTTCCACCAGGATATCATATTCAAGTCTTGTGCAGTGAGGTCTCTCATCATAGCCAACAAATTGAAAACCAGACCAGTAGATCATGAGAGAAAGCTCCTAAAAGACCCATAATGGGCTTCTCCTGCTTCTGGCGCCTGCTGTCAGAGACAATGGGGTACCTGGAGTAAAGAAAAGGTCCTTTGTGCTTCTCTTGCCTTGCCTAAGTTGAGAGAGAAGGATTGCAATGTGTCTTTGTGTACATATTGCAGAGGATGGTGTGTGTGTGGTACGAGTGCCAGAGGAAGTGGTGAAGGCTGGTACAATTACAACGTTTAAAAGGCAAGTGTGCTGAAGTTGGCTCTCTGCGGAGACAGCCAGAGCCAGCTCTGTCATGATAACTTTGGACTCCTCTCTTCAATCTCACTCATTGAATGCCTCTGACAAATCTGATGATCATGTTTGCATTTTGAAGTAATTAATGGTCAAGATCATGAGATCATTTTTTTGCCTGGGGCTGAGCAGTCCTCTGAGTGTCAGAGACCCGGAGTGTTTCTTCATCAACCAGCATCAAACACAGAAATCAATCTAGTATGCTCATCAGATTTCTGCTCCCACTTTTAAAGAGTAATCCCTGAAGTGAAAGTTTCTGAGTTGGAAGAGGGTGCAGCTGAAAGCCTTTCTGCTGCAGCCTGAGAGTTCAGCGGGTTTCTGCTCAGAGGTGGAGGTAGCACTAACATTGGTCCTTTTCTGGAGGATCACTGGATGCCACTACAGCCTACACAAGAGAAGAAGGAATTGATTGTCTCAGTGGGATAAAGTTTGCACGAAGTAAGAATGAGTTAGAACTGGTGGTAAAAAATGAACAATATTACAGACGGAACCTCACTATTTTGGTAGGCTTTTGATTGTGCCCCAGTCCCAGATAAACAGTCATGCTCTTCTGTGTCAAATCAAGTATGCTTTCTTCATACAAAATGAGAAACCTGATCACTGTCGTCATCTCGCTGATGTTGGACCTTGATCTAATTGGGAACCAAATGTGTTTGCAATGAGACAAAAAGAGAAGTGGAGTATGATGGAAGAACAATTTATGGTGATTCATGAGCATGAAAATCTGGGAAGTGTCTCCAATGATTGCATAAGAATCACATGGATACAAATATAAAATGATTTGGAGATGCTGGTGTTGGACTGGGGTGTACAAAGTTAAAAATCGCACAACACCAGGTTATAGACCAACAGATTTAATTGGAAGCACACTAGCTTTCGGAGCATCACTCCTTCATCAGGTGATACCACCTGATGAAGGAGCGACGCTCCGAAAGCTAGTGTGCTTCCAATTAAACCTGTTGGACTATAACATGGTGTTGTGTGATTTTAACCAAATATAAAAGATAGTGAACATTTATACCATTGCCTTGCTTTGGCACCATTCTCATTAATTTAAATAAAACAAAAAGAAGAAAGATAACTTCAAAGAAAAAGAGTCCAACTTTTCCTTCTCTGCTGCTATAGTCCTGCTCTGGGTTTCACCAGCCCAGGCCATGCCACCAAAGTCCCATTCCAAGCTTCATGAGCCCATGCCATGCCAAAGCAAGAGTGTCACTCCAGGCTTCTGTAGCCACACTGCGTCTGAACACGCTGCTTCTCCAGACCCTAGCGAAGCTGCCGTCCTGACTAAAAGAAAGTAAGTATAAGCAAAAACCCCAAAAAACTGAAAAGGAGATGAGGTAAAAGGAAAAGAATAGCAAAAGCAGATGAAGATGACAAGCTCAGGCACAGGAGCCTAGACACTACCTGCTACACCAAAGGGCAAGAAGGATTAGTGGTTTGGGACAATAAGGTGATTGAGTACCATTGATCAGACATGATGCATGCAACACTAACAAGCATAGTCTTGAGACTTGGTGAGAGGTGTGAACAGTGGCAGAGTTAGGGTGAAGGGTGACGCCTACGAAGGAGCTAAGAGAACCTGCAAGGTCTCTTTGTTCAACAGCACTCCCTAGAACCTTACCATTAAGTGTATAAGTCCTGCAAAGATTAGCTTTTACAAAATGCAGCACCTCATATCTAAATTAAACTTCACCTGCCATTCCTCAGCTTATTGGCCCATCTGATCAAGATCCCATTGTAATCTGAGGTAACCTTCTTCGCTGTCCACTACATCTCCAATTTTGTTGTCATATGCAAACTTACTAAACATACCTCTGATGCTCACATCCAAATCATTCATATAATTGACATGAAGTATTAGACCCAGCATCGATCCTTGTGGTACTCCACTGGTCCCAGGCCTCCAGACTTAAAAACAACCCTCCACCACCATCCTTGAAGGTCGAAACCTTTGAGCCAGTTTTGTATCTAAATAGCTAGTGCTCCCTGTATTCCATGCAACCTTACTAACCAGGTTCCTTGATAAATTTTCCCTAATCTCCACAGACAGACTGTTGATAACCATGACAAAGCTCATCTAATTTGCAATACCAGTTTATAAATTTGAATTGACAAATTCAGAGCAGAAGGGGGCCATTCCGCCCTTAAATCTTCCCCTCCATTCAATGAGATTATAGCTGATTTGATTTTAATCTCAAATCCACATCATGCCTACTCTTGAAATATTTCACCCATCTGCTTATTGAAAAATATTCAAGGATTCTCATTCCATCATCTTTTCAAGAAGAGAATTCTACAGATTCATAACCCTCTCAGAGGGGGCAAAAAGAATCACCTAATCCATGTTGTCAATAGGCAACCTTCAATTTTTCAGCCACTGACCCTAACTCTTGATCCTCCTCTTAAGAGAAAACATCCTCTTCACATCTACCTTGTCAACATCTCTCAGGATCATATATACTTTAATGAAATAATGTCTTACTCTTCTCAACTCCATTGGATACAAATTAAACTTGCCCAATCTTCCCTCGTAAGACAAAGTTCTCATTCCAGGTATTAGTCTGCCAAACCTTTTCTGAACTGCCACCACAGAAAAAGTTACAGCACAGATAGAGTTCATTCAGGTTATCATGTCTGTGCAGATAAATCAAGTTAAAAATCACACAACACCAAGTTCTAGTCCAACCGATTTATTTGGAAGTTCTAGCTTTCGAAGCACCCCTTCTTTGTCAGGTGGCTAGTACCTAACAAAGGAACAGTGCTCCAAAAGCTAATACTTCCAAATGAACCTGATGGACTACAACTTGATGTTGTGTGATTTTTAATTTTGCCCACCCCAGTCCAACACCGGCCCCTCATCATCAGATGAATCAACTAGGTGCCCATTTTGATCCCATTCTGGTGTGTATTCTTACAGGCTACTGAAGGAATTGAAGGTTTCCACTTCAACCACAAAAATGGACGACAAATGTCAGACATCCACCACTTTCTGCCTGGAAAGCTTTTCGTCACTTTAAATCTGTGCTCCCTGAATAACAGACCTCTCTGTTAGGCCAAACAGGTCTTCTTGTTTCCTCTAGCCACGTCCTTCATCACTTTGTACACCTCAATTCATTTATCTCCTCTGCTATAAGGAATAAAACTCTATTCTAACTAATCCTTGCTCAAAACTGAAATTTTCAAGCCCTTCCAATTTCCTTGCAGATCTCCTTTACACTCCCTCTTGAAAGGAATTATGGCCTTTCTGTAATTTAATGACTATAGCTATATAGAAAACTCAAGCTACAACCTAACCAGTTTCTACATAGTGACAACATTACATCTGTTCTTAAATTTAAATAACTCAACCAATGAAAGGAGTCATCCCATATGTCTTCTTTTCTACCTTATCTATATTCCTGCAGCCTTTGGGGGCATGTGTATATTCACTCCAAGATCTCTCATTTCCTCTACTCCTCTTGATACCCTCATGTTTGTTACGTATTCCTTTGCTTTGTTTTTCCTCCATAAATGCAACATCTTAGATATTAAAAAAATACTTCTAATCTCTCAAAATTGACTCCAGTAATTTGCCCGCCAAAAAGGCCAGGTTGGCATATTCCTTCTACTTTTTTCAAATATGGTACAATATTTATAGACTGCTACCTTGCCTATATCTAGTGAGATTTCGAAAATGTTCCTCAGATCATCCATTAAGTCTTTTTGAGCTTCCTTTAACAACTGAGGTCCTGGTATTGTATCCACCTTCAAAGAGGTTCATTGATCTAGACTTCCTAAATTTATCTATTTATTTCACACTTCTCCTTTTTAACTGGAATGTTTGCAACAGCTTTCTCTTTCGTGAAGATGTAAACCAAATGCTAATTTAGAACCTTGCCAACATCATCTATATCTATGCATCAAGTTACCATGCATATCTCTGATTGGTCCAACTCTTTACTGCAGTCACCTTTTACGCTTAATGCACTGATAATCCCCACCTTTTCTAATTTCCATGCTCATTTTTTATACCCTTCCAAGCTTCTTAAAATATTTTTTCAGATTGTCTTAAGCTCTATTTTCTTGCTTTTTCACATCTTTTATGCTTCTGATAACCTCTGAATTCTAGGTTTTGCAGTATCCCCTTTTGTCTTTATGGGTACACGACTTCATGGTGTCGATAGAATCTTGCATGCAAATTCTTCTAACTTTATTGTCACTGGTGAGAACCTGCATAGTTACCGTCTTTGCTGTTTGAATTCGTGTATCACTGGACATCGGAGTGCATCTGGGAAAATTAACAAACAGTGAAATTCACAACTACTCTTGGAGGAACTGTTGGGTGAAGTTCACAGCACAGAATCAGATAAGTTAATTGTTGTTTTAAGTCTGTCCAAGAGAAAGGCTGCAGTAGTGAGTATAGTGGATTCATTCTTGATTATATATTTGTGGAGAGAAGTCTCTTGATTAAACTTAAAATATAAGCCATAGCTATTCATTTAATCTGGGGCAGTGTTTGTAGAGGAATAAGATGGTGTTATTTTCTGGGTCTGTAGATTGTGAAGGAGCAAAAATGGCCTTTGCAGTGATATGTACTTCTTGTCAGATGTGGGAGTTTAAAGAGAGTTTAAGGGTTACTGCGGAATATATCTGCCATAAATGCTGTTGGATGCGAATCTTATCAGATTGAGTGGATCGGTTGGAGTGACAGATCGGAGCAATGAGGAATTTACAACAGCAACAGTATGTGATGGATGGCAGTTATAGGAAGGGGGCGAAAGTCTCAAATACAGTCACATAGATGGGTTAACTCCAGGAAGGGTGAGAGAGGTCAGCACCTAGGGCAGGAGTCATTTGTGGATATACTCATTTCAAACAGGTTTGAAATGTTTTGGAAAATGTAGGAGGTGATTAATTCTCAGGGGAACACAGCATGAACAGCTAAATTTTCTGGTATTGAGATTGGCTCTAATTCAACGAGGGGTACATCGGCTTCCAAGAGATCAATTGTGTTAGGGGATTCTGTAGTCAGAGGTACAGACAGACGTTTCTGTGGCCAGCAGAGAAAAAGGTGTGTTGTTTCCCTGGTGTCAGCATCAAGGATGTCTCAGAGAGGGTGCAGAATGTTCTCACGGGGGAGAGAAGCCAGCAGGTCATTGTCCACATTGGAACCAACAACATTGGAAGGGAAAAGGTTGAGACTCTGAACCTTACTAGTTTAAATCCTCCCAAGCAGTTCTAGCAAATTTCCCTGCCAGTATATTAGTCCCCTTCCAATTTAGGTGCAATCTGTCCTTCTTGTACAGGTCACTTCTACCCCAAAAGAGATTCCAATAATCCAAAATGTGAATCCTTCTCTCATACACCAGCTCCTCAGCCATGCATTCATTTGCTCTATCCTCCTATTCCTGCCCTCACTAGCTCGAAGCACTGGGAGTAATCCAGATAATACTATTCTTGAGGACCTCCTTTTTAAATTTCTGCCTAACTCTCTGTAATCTTCCTTCAGAGTCTCAACCTTTTCCCTTCCAATGTCGTTGGTTCCAATGTGGACAATGACCTGCTGGCTTCTCTCCCACGTGAGAACATTCTGCACTCTCTCCGAGACATCCTTGATGCTGACACCAGGGAAACAACACACCATTCTCCTTTTTCTCTGCTGGCCACAGAAACGTCTGTCTACCTCGGGTACAGCACAGAACAGAAGTGAGTCAAACAATCAGGGCAGGCAGGGATAAGGAAGGACTAATAAATAAAACTGCATTCATTTCAATGCAAGGGACCTAACAGGGAAAGCAGATGAACTCTGGACATACTAAGGAACATGGGACCGGGATATCATAGCAATTGCAGAAATATGGCTCAGGGATAGGCGGGACTGGCAGCTTAATATTCCAGGATACAAATGCTACAGGAAGGATAGAAAGGGGTCAAGAGAGGAGGGGTAGTGGCATTTTTGAAAAGGGATAACATTACAGATGTATTGAGGGAGGATATTCCCGGAAATACATCCGGGGGAAGTTAATTGGGTGGAACTGAGAAATAAGAAAGGGATGATCACCTTGTTGGGGTCGGATTATAGACCCCTCAATAGTCAGAGGGAAATTGAGAAACAAACTTTTAAGGCGATCTCAGCTATCTGTAAGAATAATAGGGTAGTTATGGTAGAGGATTTTAACTTTCTAAACATTGACTGGAACTGCCATTGTGTTAAAGGTTTAGATGGAAAGGAATTTCCTAAGTGTGTACAATTTTCTGATTCAGTATGTGGACATACCTACTAGAGAAGATGCAAAACTTGACCTACTCTTGGGAAATAAGGCAGGGCAGGTGACTGAGGTGTCAGTGGGTGTGCACTTTGGGGCTAGCGACTGATTAGGGATAGTCAACATGGCTTTGTGCGTGGGAAATCATGTCTCACAAACTTGATTGAGCTTTTTGAAGAAGTAACAAAGAAGATTGATGAGGGCAGAGCAGTAGATGTAATCGATATGGACTTCAGTAAGGCGGTCGACAAGGTTCCCCATGGGAGACTGATTAGCAAAGTTAGATGCCATGGAATACAGGGAGAACTCGCCATTTGGATGCAGAACTGGCTCAAAGGTAGAAGACAGAGGGTCGTTGTGGAGGGTTGTTTTTAAGACTGGAGGCCTGTGACCAGTGGAGTGCCATAAGAATTGGTGTTGGGCCCTCTAATTTTTGTCATTTACATAAATGATTTGGATGCTAGCATAAGAGGTACAGTTAGTGAGTTTGCAGATGACACCAAAATTGGAGGTGCAGTGGTCAGCGTTGAGGGTTATCTCAGATTACAACAGGATCTGGACCAGATGGGCCAATGGGCTGAAAAGCGGCAGATGGTGTTTAATTCAGACAAATGCAAGGTGCTGCATTTTGAGAAAGCAAATCTTAGCAGGACTTATACACTTAATGGTAAGGTCCTAGGGAGTGTTACTGAACAAAGAGACCGTGGAGTGCAGGTTCATAGCTCCTTGAAAGTGGAATCGCAGGTAGATTGGACAGTGAAGAAAGCGTTTGGTATGCTTTCCTTTATTGGTCAGAGTATTGAGTACAGGAGTTGGGAGGTCATGTTGCGGCTGTACAGGACATTGGTTAGGCCACTGTTGGAATATTGTGTGCAATTCTGGTCTCCTTCCTATCAGAAAGATGTTGTGAAACTTGAAAGGGTTCAGAAAAGATTGACAAGGATGTTGCCAGGTTTGGAGGATCTGAGCTACAGGGAGAGGCTGAACAGGCTGCTTTCTCTGGAGCATCAGAGGCTGAGGGGTGACCTTATAGAGGTTTACAAAATTATGGGGGGGCATGGATAGGATAAATAGACAAAGTCTTTTCCCTGGAGTCAGGGAGTCCAGAACTAAAGGGCATAGGTTTAAGGTGAGAGGGGAAAGATATAAATGAGACCTAAAAGGCAACTTTTTCACGCAGAGGGTGGTATGTGTATGGAATGAGCTGCCAGAGGATGTGGTGGAGGCTGGTACAATTGCAACATTTAAGAGGCATTTGGATGGGTATATGAATAGGAAGGGTTTGGAGGGATATGGGCCGGGTGCTGGCAGGTGGGACTAGATTGGGTTGGGATATCTGGTCGGCGTGGACAGGTTGGACCAAAGGGCCTGTTTCCATGCTGTACATCTCTATGACTCTATGGTGATTTTTTTTAACAACTAGCTGAACTAGTCGACTGTTGCCTTGGGATTCTAAGCTCACCCACTCATTTACATCCTCATAACACAGCTGTATTCTTCCCTATAAAAGCTGACCAATATCGTGCTCAGTACTTCAGTTGCAGTTTCATCAGTGCCCTGTGTAGGTTGGGATACGAATAGACTCTAACCTCACACTTTTAATGCATTGTCTCAGCTGAGATGTCACCTTTTTTTTAATATTGATAAAACCTTAAGTTATCTCAGGACTGTGACATGAAAGAACCTCTGGGATTTACATATTAATCAATCAAAACCTGCTTCCCCATTCTAAGTGATTAAAGACTTAACAGCAATCTGGGGTTGTTCAATACATCACATCAGTTGTATGACACTTTGATCTTTTACTTCAAATTCCATGTTCTATGATCCTGCCCCACTGGCTACCTGACGAAGGAGCAGCACTCCCAAAGCTTATACTTCCAAATAAACCTGTTGGACTATAACCTGGTGTTATGTGACTTTTAACTCTGCATAATTTAAACATAACCACCCATCCTTTGTATTCAATTCTCTTGTGATAAATGATAGCATTCTATTCATTTTTGTAATTGTGTGCTGTATCTACAAACCTTTTGTGATTCATGCACAAGACACCAATAGTTAAGAGTCAACCACATTGTTGTGGGTCTAGAATCATGTGTAATACAGACCAGGTAAGGATGGCAATTTCCTTCCCTAAAGGACATTAATGAACCAAATGGAGTTTTCCAAAAACCAACAATGGTTTCATGGTCATCATTGGAATGTTTATTCCAGTTGATGAAATTGACTGCCATCTTAATGCTTTCTGTACTGCCATCCTTATGTTTTCAAACAAACTACTGAATTATTTTATTTGATAATTTATTTATGAAAGGTTTTATGTATTTTAGTGACTTTAACAACAGAGGCTACATTAAGTTGAATCTTAAGAATGAAATAAACCTAGTCATTTACCAGATATTCACCACATAAGTAAATTCCTAAAGCTGAAGAAACTTAGGATAAGCAAGAGCAATAGAACACCTTTTTCCTTTCCTTTCTTAATCACTGAACTCCATCATTCTCTTAAAAGTTGCACTAACATTGGTTAATTTATATGCTCCAAAATAAAAGGCTTATATGACTCATTTAATGAGGATTCAGTTTTAGTTGCTTCTTAATTAAACACAACTGATCTTCCACTGGAGAAGTTGTTAAGGCTGACAACCACAGATTTTAAACAGTAGATTTCAATTTAACACAAACTACTAACCTAATTAAATTAGATCAAAATAAAAATTTACAATTTCTTATTCAACGCTGCAATCACTTCATCCTCAGTCAAAATGAACGAATGCCCTCATCTAACTATTTTCTTGCCCCTGCCTCCCCATTTCTTAATCCTCACCAACATTTCTTTCCCTTTGCTCTTCCTGTCTTCCACCCTTCCTTTTACTTCAATATCTGGTTCTTCAAGTCTACCTTTGGCCTTTCCAAATTCTGTCACTCATCCAGACGATCTCTATCCCTTCATCTCTAATCCCCATTTTCTCCTTGTTTAAATTCTTTTCTCTTTCCCCTTTCCTCTCCTTTGGCGCTCCTCCCCTCATTCGCCTATTCCTTCTAGTATTATGTGTAATTGCTGGAGAAAACACATATTAAATTAATTTACCATACTACAAATGCTTGATGCATTAATTAACACTGTATTAGGTGGCACTGTATAAAACAAATTGCAAGACACAACTGATTAATATTTGCCTTCTGTAATTAAGCCATCTTCATTCCAGTTTTGCTTACTACAACCAGATTTTATACAATTGCTACTAAGCATGAACAAATCAACAAAATATTAGTGACATTAGCATATAAGAAATATACATTCCAAATTCTGGAAAATGTCAGCAGGTCTGGCAGCATCTGTAAGGAGAGAAAAGAGCTGACTTTTCGAGTCTAACTTACCCTTTTTCGAAGCTCAGTTCGACTCAAAACGTCAGCTCTTTTCTCTCCTTACAGATGCTACCAGACCTGCTGACATTTTCCAGCATTTCTCTTTTGGTTTCAGATTCCAGCATCCGCAGTAATTTGCTTTTATACATTCCAAGTTCCACTTGTACTTCTAAGTAGCAATGTCTCTGGATCAATTTGCTCTGTTCCATGAAACTCTGTAATGGACATTATTTCTGTCATACATTGATAGAATTCAAATGCATCACTGCTGCAGGACCCCTAGGGTCATAGCTTCTGGTCAGACTCTTGCCATATGCATTTCAATTTTGTTGTTGAAGATTTTAACAGTACTCAGTATTGGCAAAACATTAGCCAGATTGATGGAGCAAATTTCTCCAGGGATTAGCTATTCTTAGACCAAGTAAACACTGTAACATTAGAGAGTTTGTCAGTGGAGTTAATTAAATGATGTTCCGTAGCCATGCAAACGCGTTGTAGCATTCAGTTTACAAACTATACATTATCAAAGTTCTTAAAATAGACACTTTGTTTAACTAGTTAATATGTTTTAAAATGGTAATCTTTTTCAAACTCCTGATTTAAAAAAAATCAAATATTACACTTCCAATTACAATATGGTTGCAATCCAACCATGTAGCACATTAAATACACCAAAGAAATAAGACCAGTTGAGAGCCCAAACATAGATATATACTTGCTTTTATCCACACCAACATCGCAAAACAATTCTGCTAACTATAGCCTTAATTCAAATCTTAACTATAACAAAATGAACAATTCTATATTTCTGACTGCACCAATAACAGGAGAAGAAATACAAGCAGCATTAATCTATTTATCAAGGTGAAAGATTGTGTATTAAAGTATCTCAATGATGTCCCTACTTTTCATTAGTCCCATTCTAAATTATAGTATTATTTGGTAAAGTACCTAATTTGCATGCAAATGCTATGACCTTTAACCCCAATTCCTTCTAAAAATATTCTACTGGTATTTTCTTTGAGATAGATGGTAGTCACAGCCATTTGTTTAAACAAATAGCTATATCAAGTCATATAGATGTACAGCATGGAAATAGACCCTTCGGTCCAACTCGTCCATGCCAACCAGATATCCTAAGCGAATCTAGTCTCATTTGCCAACACTTGGCCCATATCCTTCTCAACACTTCCTATTCATATACCCATCCAAATGCCTTTTAAATGTTGTAATTGTACCAGCCTCCACCACTTCCTCCGGCAACTTATTCCATACACGCACCACATTCTGCATGAAAACATTATCCCTTAGGTCCCTTTTAAATTTTTCCCCTCTCACCCTAAACCTACGCCCACTAGTCCTGGACTCTCCCACCCTTATCTATTTACCCTAAGTATGCCTCTCATGATTTTATAAACATCTATAAGGTCACCCCTCAGCCTTCAATGCTCCAAGGAAAACAGCCCCAGCCTATTCAGCCCCTCCTTGTCATTTAAACCCTCCAACCCTGGCAACTTCCTTGTAAATCTTTCCTGAACCCTTTCAAGTTTCACAACATCTTTCCAATAGGAAGAAGACCAGAATTGCAGGCAATATTCCAAAAGTGGCCTAAACAATGTCCTGTTCAGTCGCAGCATGACCTCCCAACTCTTATGCTTACTAAGGCATATTTCTTTCATCAATTTAAAAAAACGTTCAAGGTTAACAAAAACAGAATCTGTGCAGAGAAAGCAGAGTAGGTGTTTCAGAATCAATGACGCTTCTTCAGAACTCAAGTTAGAGCTCTAATTCTAAAGAAGGGTCACTGGACCCAAATCATTGGTTCTGCTTTCTCTCCACAGATGCTACCAGACTTGCTGCGTTTCTCAGCAATTTCTGTTTTTATTTTAGATTTCCAGAGTCGACAGTTCTTTGTTTTATTTTGCTTCAAGATTTAACTGGACTGAGAAGAGTAGAATATTTATGTGAAAAGCATTCCTCTATCTTTATCATTTTTGAAGCAGAATATTTTATACTTTGTTGAGTGTCATTTCAGTACTCGTGGAGGACAGCTGAGCAATTCTATTTGCCCTGAATACTTGCATTCATTTACATGCAAGTCAATATTTCAGCCTCCTTGCACTGATGTGGAAGTGCCTTCGCCAGGAATTATTAACCATCATTAACAACTAACTGCAGAGAAAAATCCAGCTGTTATTCAGTTTTCCAAGTTCAGACAATTCCATATCATCATTCAGCTGGGCTGCAGACTGTGAAAACAAAAGCATCTTTTCTTGCATATCAAAGATCATGACAACAAATGTATCAGCAGACATCTCCCAAAATATGTTTTTAAAAAGTGCTGACCATACTAGTGAACACATTAATATACAGCAATATGAATTGTGCCCCCACCCCCAGTGTATTCCACACAAAATGCTTGACTGCTCCATCAGGAAGAAGTATTAAACCTAGGTAATTTAATTCTTTCAGAATGTTAGTTGCACATTTATGACATTGGGCTGAGGAAACATGGGCCCAGTGAGTTCAGCCATAACATATTTTTTTCGGACAACCAGTTCACACCATATCATAGTATCCTTGCCTGAACTGAGCAGAATTGTTCATAGTCCTGGTCTTCCATCCGATAATCAAGTCAACAGCAATTATGGATTTTCTGAATTTACAACCAGTTTCTCATAAGAACTCCATTAAAATGAAGAAAAAAAATGTGATGATGAATTCATCAAACTCGCAAGTTAGAAATAATTAATGTACAATAAAGTTTCTGCTATTTCTTCCTCATTTGTATGGAGATGCCATCATTCAAATGATGTGTTAAACCAAGATCCTGCCCTGAACAAGCAGTCACAATTCATTCAGAAGTAAGATAGATTTAAAACTTTTTTTCTGGGTCAGAGTTACAAACTCAGCTGCTGAAGTTACTGAATCATGTTAAACTTACTTTTTTTTTATTTGCACTCTGAATTGTTAAATACAGGCAGACCCCAAGTTGCAAACAGTTCAAATCTTGAGTTCATTTGAAAATTGGTTTATACACAAGTCAGAACAATGTAAAATAACCATTGATAAGTACAGGAAATGTTCAAATGTCAGATCTTTAAAATTACACCCTGTATGGGATCACACTCATACATACAAGCATTCATAAGCCAGACATTCATAAATTGGGGCACAGCAGGTTAGGCAGCATCCAAGGAACAGGAAATTCGACGTTTCGGGCCAGAGCCCTTCATCAGGAATGAGGAGAATGTGCCAGGCAGGCTAAGATAAAAGGTAGGGAGGAGGGACTTGGGGGAGGGGCGATGGAGATGTGATAGGTGGAAGGAGGTCAAGGTGAGGGTGATAGGCTGGAGTGGGGTGGGGGCGGAGAGGTCAGGAAGAAGATTGCAGGTTGGGAGGGCGGTGCTGAGTTGAGGGAACCAACTGAGACAAGGTGGGGGGAGGGGAAATGAGGAAACTGGAGAAATCTGAGTTCATTCCTTGTGGTTGGAGGGTTCCCAGGCGGAAGATGAGGCGCTCCTCCTCCAGCCGTCGTGTTGTTATGTTCTGCCGATGGAGGAGTCCAAGGACCTGCATGTCCTCGGTGGAGTTGGAGGGAGAGTTAAAGTGTTGAGCCACGGGGTGGTTGGGTTGGTTGGTCCGGGCGTCCCAGAGGTGTTCTCTGAAGCGTTCCGCAAGTAGGCGGCCCGTCTCCCCAATGTAGAGGAGGCCACATCGGGTGCAGCGGTTGCAATAGATGATGTGTGTGGAGGTGCAGGTGAACTTGTGGCGGATATGGAAGGATCCCTTGGGGCCTTGGAGGGAAGTGAGGGAGGAGGTGTGGGCACAAGTTTTACATTTCCTGCGGTTGCAGGGGAAGGTGCCGGGAGTGGAGGTTGGGTTGGTGGGGGGTGTGGACCTGACGAGGGAGTCTTTGCGGAACGCTGATAGGGGAGGGGAGGGAAATATATCCATGGTGGTGGGGTCCGTTTGGAGGTGGCGGAAATGACGGCGGATGATTCGCTGTATGCGGAGGTTGGTGGGGTGGTAGGTGAGAACCAGTGGGATTCTGTCTTGGTGGCGGTTGGAGGAGCGGGGCTCAAGGGCGGAGGAGTGGCAAGTGGAGGAGATGCGGTGGAGGGCATCGTCGATCACGTCTGGGAGGAATCTGCGGTCCTTGAAGAAGGAGGCCATCTGGGCTGTACGGTATTTGAACTGGTCCTCCTGGGAGCAGATGCGGCGGAGACGAAGGAATTGGGAATATGGGATGGAGTTTTTACAGGGGGCAGGGTGGGAGGAGGTGTAGTCCAGGTAGCTGTGGGAGTCAGTCGGTTTATAGTAGATGTCTGTGTTGAGTCGGTCGCCCGAGATAAAAATGGAAAGGTCTAGGAAGGGGAGGGAGGAGTCTGAGACAGTCCAGGTGAATTTGAGGTCGGGATGGAAGGTGTTGGTAAAGTTGATGAACTGTTCAAACTTCTCGTGGGAGCACGAGGCAGCGCCGATACAGTCATCGATGTAGCGGAGGAAAAGGTGGGAGGTGGTGCCAGTGTAGTTGCGGAAGATGGACTGTTCCACATATCCTATGAAGAGACAGGCAGAGCTGGGGCCCATGCGGGTGCCCATGGCAACTCCTTTAGTTTGGAGGAAGTGGGAGGATGGAAAAGAGAAGTTATTCAGGGTGAGGACCAGTTCAGTCAGTCGAAGGAGGGTGTCAGTGGAAGGGTACTGGTTGGTGCGGCGGGAAAGGAAGAAGCGGAAGGCTTTGAGTCCTTCGTGATGGGGGAAGGAGGTGTACAGGGACTGGATGTCCGTCGTGAAGATAAGACGTTGGGGACCGGGGAAGCGAAAATCATGGAGGAGGTGGAGGGCGTGGGTGGTGTCCCGAACGTAGGTGGGGAGTTCTTGGACTAAAGGGGACAGAACCATGTCGAGGTACGCGGAGATGAGTTCGGTGGGGCAGGAGCAGGCTGAGACAATGGGTCGGCCGGGGCAGTCGGGTTTGTGGATTTTGGGCAGGAGGTAGAAACGGGCGGTGCGGGGTTGTGGGACTATGAGGTTGGAGGCGGTGGATGAGGTTATTGATGGTCTGGGAGATGATGGTTTGGTGGTGGGAGGTGGGGTCATGGTCAAGGGGGCGATAAGAGGAGGCGTCCGCGAGATGGAGTTTGGCCTCAGCGGTATAAAGGTCGGTGCGCCAAACTACTACCGCGCCTCCCTTGTCTGCCGGTTTGATGGTGAGGTTGGGGTTGGAGCGGAGGGAGTGGAGGGCTGCACGGTTGGAGCGGAGGGAGTGGAGAGCGTATACCACCCCACCAACCTCTGCATACAGCGTACCATCCCACCAACCTCCGCATACAGCTTATCATCCGCCGTCATTTCCGCCACCTCCAAACGGACCCCACCACCATGGATATATTTCCCTCCCCTCCCCTATCAGCGTTCCGCAAAGACCACTCCCTTCGTGACTCCCTCGTCAGGTCCACACCCCCCACCAACCCAACCTCCACTCCCGGCACCTTCCCCTGCAACCGCAGGAAATGTAAAACTTGCGCCCACACCTCCTCCCTCACTTCCCTCCAAGGCCCCAAGGGATCCTTCCATATCCGCCACAAGTTCACCTGCACCTCCACACACATCATCTATTGCAACCGCTGCACCCGATGTGGCCTCCTCTACATTGGGGAGACGGGCCGCCTACTTGCAGAACGCTTCAGAGAACACCTCTGGGACGCCCGGACCAACCAACCCAACCACCCCGTGGCTCAACACTTTAACTCTCCCTCCAACTCCACCGAGGACATGCAGGTCCTTGGACTCCTCCATCGGCAGAACATAACAACACGACGGCTGGAGGAGGAGCGCCTCATCTTCCGCCTGGGAACCCTCCAACCACAAGGAATGAACTCAGATTTCTCCAGTTTCCTCATTTCCCCTCCCCCCACCTTGTCTCAGTTGGTTCCCTCAACTCAGCACCGCCCTCCCAACCTGCAATCTTCTTCCTGACCTCTCCGCCCCCACCCCACTCCAGCCTATCACCCTCACCTTGACCTCCTTCCACCTATCACATCTCCATCGCCCCTCCCCCAAGTCCCTCCTCCCTACCTTTTATCTTAGCCTGCCTGGCACATTCTCCTCATTCCTGATGAAGGGCTCTGGCCCGAAACGTCGAATTTCCTGTTCCTTGGATGCTGCCTAACCTGCTGTGCTTTAACCAGCAACACATTTTCAGCTCTGATCTCCAGCATCTGCAGACCTCACTTTTTACTCATAAATTGGGGACCCAACGTATTGCTACTGCTAAGTATGACTAGATCCCACACCATTATTAGCAATGATTTGGAGGTGTCGGTGTTGGACTGGGGTGTACAAAGTTAAATATCACACACCAGGTTAAAGTCCAACAGGTTTATTTGGAAATAGTAGCTTTCGGAGCACTGCTCCTTCATCAGGTGGTTGTGGAGTATAAGATCATAAGATGCAGGATCTCTGTCAAATTTAAAGGGCAGATTTGACTCGATCATTTATCTAGCAGGAATTTGATTGTACATGATCAAAAATCCATTTGATTCTGAATTTCTATCAACTAGCATTCCATCTGTTTGAGTTGGATTCAGATCAGAATTGGAGCAGCTTGTTAACCAAAAGGTGATGCAGATCAATACTACAATGACAACCACAAGTCAGTAGCTACTTGCTTAGAGATAAATGACTGATGTCCTGACCTCCCCATATCTAGAAGGTATATTAAGTGGTGACATATTCAACAGTCACTTGGATTGTTGCATCTAAAAAGCTTCACACCATCCAGGAGAGAGACACTCATTTTATCAGTTCCTGGTCACTTGACACTCGTACAATGTGGTTCATTATGGCAGCCAAACAAATTGTGATTTGCTACTGTTCCTTAATGTCAATGTTAACTCATTCTTAATCTGCACAAGCTTTTATCACTCTTCAACAACTAATGCTCTTTCTTCTCTAATGTAACTTTCACAAAGAGGCCAGCATCAGAGAACTTCAGCTCCACCTTCACCTATGAAGAGAAAACCACAGAAAACCACATACACGAACAAGTGTACACGCCATCAGCGAAAAGGCTTTCACCTTTATGAGTCCTCTTTCTAGATTAGGCTCAGAAACAAAATGTAGTGAGCACATCAATGAAATATTTCTGCAGCTGGTTTAACAGGAAATGCCCTAGGTCTCTGTCATTCTGGCATTCTGTCATTCTTGCTGCAGGTATTTAGCATCAGTGAAAAGACATAGACCTGAGGGACCTTAATCTTATTCCATGTGCCCCTTCAGCTCAGGATGCAGGGTGTGGCCAATAGGCACCTATTTGGAGGAACAGAGGCACCAAGACCCTCAGAAACTTCCTTTCGGATACTCAAGAGGTGCCGAGCCCATTCATTTTCTCCCTGTCTCTGAAGCCAAAGCCGAGGAGAGTGAGTCTTCTGCTCAGATGCTGGTGGCTATCAGCACACCTCGGTCCTCTAGACCCAAGAATACATGCGAACAATCTGCTAATTCATCCCAAGCCGACATAGAGCAAGCTTCCTCCATGCTAGCTGTGGAAGTTGGAACAGCATGTAGATATAGTGGGAGGCAGAGGAAGAAGATACCTCAATAAGAGCGCTTCGGTGGCATGGCACAAACATCACTGCAAATAACTTTTTAATTTTGTAAATACATGTCCAATCATACTTAAAACATCTGTTGTGGTCTAATTGTCACTGCCAGATCTAGTTTAGTTACAGTCAAGTAATAGATGAACAGCTTCATCAGACATCACAAGAATGAAAGTAGTAGTAATGGCTATGTTTATCTGTCATAAGCAATCAAGTCCTTGTCAGCAGATTACATTAGAATTCAGAGATCTTTGAATAGTGATATTGATGTCTCAGCCAGGCATTGTACTAAGTTGGAGTCAAAGAATCATAGAGCTGCAGAGCATGGAAATAGACCCTTTGGTCCAACTCACCCATGCTGACCAGATGTCCTAAATTCATCATGTCCTATTCGCCAATATTTGGCCCATTTCCTTCTGAATCCTTCCTATTCCAAAACCCATCTAGATGCTTTTTCAATGTTGTAATTGTACCAGCCTCCACCACTTCCCCTGGCAACTCATTCCATACTGTGCACCATGCCCCACACTGTGCAAAAAATTTGCTCCTTAGGTCCCTTTTACATCTTTCCTCTCTCACCTTAAACCTATGCTCTCCAGTTTTGGACTCTCCCATGCTGGGGAAAAGATCTTGACTATTCACCCTATCCATGCCCCTAATGATTTTATAAACCTCTATGAAGTCACCCCTCAGCTTCCAACGGTCCAGAGAAAATAACCACAGCCTATTCAGCCTCTCCCTACAGCTCAAACTCTCCAAACCTTGCAACATCCCTGTAAATCTTTTCTGAACCCTTTCAAGTTTTACAACATCCGTCCTATAGCTGGGATGTCAAAATTGAATACAAATATTCCAAAGGTGGCCTAACCAATGTCCTGTGCAACCGCAACATAACCTCCCAAATCCTACATTCAGTGCACTGACCAATAAAGACAAGCATGCCAAATGTCTTCTTCACCACCCTGTCAACCTGAGATTCGCTTTCAAGGAACTATGAACCTGAACAGGTCTTGCACTGTGTCTACCTGCCACATAAAGTGATGGCACGTTCTGAAGGTATGATATCAACATAACACAAAGTTATATGACTGCCCCCTGATCATTCAGTGTTCTACACTGTCACAAGCTGCCTGCCTCTCCCTTTGTTTAAAAACTTAAACAGCCACGAAAGTCACAGAACCTGGCAGCCTGCAACTAAGCACTAAAGATCTTGAGCACTAAGAAAGCAACGTGAAGTGCCTAGAGCCTGGTAACAGCAAAATAAAAACAAAATGAGTCAACACTGAGAAAGCAAGCTAAATTCATATGATGTATCTGGTGTAAATGTATGAGATGCAAGGGATGAATGCAGATTTCTCCAGCTTCCTCATTTGCCCGCCCCCCCACCTTATCTCAGTCCCAACCCTCGGACTCAGTATCGCCTTCTTGACCTGCAATCTTCTTCCCAACCTCTCCGCCCCCACCCTCTCTCCGGCCTATCACCCTCACCTTAACCTCCTGCCACCTATCGCACTCCCAACGCCCCTCCCCCAAGTCCCTCATCCCTACCTTTTTCTTAGCCTGCTTGGCACACCTTCCTCATTCCTGAAGAAGGGCTTATGCCCAAAACGTCGATTCTCCTGCTCCTTGGATGCTGCCTGACCTGCTGCGCTTTTCCAGCAACATATTTTTCAGCTCTGATCTCCAGCATCTGCAGTCCTCACTTTCTCCTAAATGTATGAGGTACATGTGTATCCCTGCGCACAAAGTAACCTGACAAATGCATACAAGTCACAGGATCAACTGAGCTCCAAATTAAAGTGCTGAAAGGCTGAAGAGTGTCTGAGTTGGCCCAAGTTCAAGCATGAAAATGTAATGCTGGGCTCTGGCCCGAAACGTCGAATTTCCTGTTCCTTGGATGCTGCCTGACCTGCTGTGCTTTAACCAGCATTACATTTTCAGCTCTGATCTCCAGCATCTGCAGACCTCACTTTTTACTCCAAGTTCAAGCATGACAATGTTGAGGCTGGTGATTTTCTGATGCTGAGTTGTGTGGACGAAAGGTTGAGGATGTTGGAACATGCAAGAATATTGTGCTCCAGACACAGGTGTACGATAGCCAGGACAAGCATTCAGTGACATGCTACCACCAGGTATCTGCTGTAGTTTACATCTTGATGAGGAGAATTGGAAGCGGCATATAAATATAACATGTTGGGGCTTTAGTTATGTGGAAATTCTGAAGTCACCATGTCAGCTTTGGGGAAAATTGAGAAATCTTTCTCCACACTGAGAATTTGATTTTCCATTCTCATCGTACTTTCTCACCTTTCTTTCCATTACTTACCCCACACCATGGAGGAGACTACTCTATGTCTAAATAGTGTGTAAGGGAGATTTCAAAAGATTTCCAATAGCTTAGTTTATCTAATGTGGAGGTTGGGGGTTGGGGGTTTGGGGAGGTAGATCAGTAAATTTGCAGATAACCAGAAGATTGACTGGGTGCTTGACAGTGCACAGTGTCATCGAACAGAGAGACCTAGAGGTTCCGGTACATAATACTTTGAAATGTAGACAGGGTGGTTAAGAAGACATTTAGCACACTTGCCTTCATTGCTCAGATCTTTGAGTATCGGAGCTGGGATGTCATTTTAATGTTGTACAGCATGTTAGTGAGGCTTCCTCTGGAGAACTGTGTGCAGTTCGAAACACCTTATGATTGGAAGGATATTATTAAATTGGAGAGGATTTAGAAAAGATTTACGAATATGTCACTAGGAATGGAAGGTTTGAGTTACAGAAATAGGCTGGATAGGCTGGAACTTCTTTCACTGGAGCATAGGAGGCTGAGGGATAACCTTATAGAAGTTTATAAAATAATGAGAGGCATTGACGAGGTGAATAACAAAGGCTTTATTGCTAAAGTGGACAAATTCAAAATGAGGGGGGACATTTTTAAGATGAGGAGAAACATTTAAAAAGAACAAGAGGAGCAAATGTTTTTGAGAGTGGTTCGTGTGTGGAATGAACTGCAGAGGAAAGTAAAGTTACAATGTTTAAACGACATTTGGATAAGGATATGAATAAGAAAGCTTTGGAGGGTATGAGCCAAATGTAGGCAGGTGAGACTTGTTTAATTTGGAAACAAGGTTGGCGTGTACTAGTTGGACCAAAGGGTCTATTTCTATGCTGTATGGCTGTAATAAGCTTAAAGTTTTGTTCAAAAGCTTTTCGTTATTTATATAAATGATTTGAATGTGAACATAGGTGGTACGGTTAGTAAGCTTGCAGTTGATACCAAAATTGGAGGTGTAACAGATAGCAAAGAAGGTTACCTGAGAGTACAACAGAATCTTGATCAGATGGGCCAATGGGCCAGGGAGTGGCAGATGGAGTATAATTTAGACAAATGTGAGGTGCCACATTTTGGAAAGGCAAATCAGGACTTTACACTTAATGGTAAGGTCCTGCGGAGTGCTGTTGAAAACAAAAGGTCTTGGAGTGCCGGTTTATAGTTCCTTGAAAATGGAGTGGGGGTAGACAAAATAGTGAAGAAGGCATTTGGTGTGCTTTCCTCTAGTGCACTGAGTTCAGGAATTAGAAGGTCATGTTGCAGCTGTACAGGACATTGGTTAGGCTACTTTTGGAATACTATATGCAATTCTGGTCTCCCTCTTATACGAAAAATGTTGTAAAACTTGAAAGGGTTCAGAAAAGATGTACAAGGATATTGCCAGTGCTGGAAGGTTTGAGCTACAGGGAGAAGCTGAATACACTGGGACTATTTTCCCTGGAGCATCGTAGGCTGAGGGGTGACCTTGTTATAAATTTATAAAATCATGACAGGCATGGATAAAATAAATAGACAAGGTATTTTCCCTGGGCTGGGGGACCTAAAACTAGAGGGCATTGGTTTTGGGTTAAGGTTAGGTTAGAGAGGAAAAAAGGGACCTAAGGGGTATCTTTTTCACACATAGGGTGGTACATGTATGAATTGAATTGCCAGGAAGTGGTGGAGGCTGTTCCAATTACAACATTTAAAAAGGCATCTGGATGGGTTTTGGAATAGGAAGAGTTTAGAGGGATATGGGCTAAATACTGGCAAATAGGAATAGATGAATTAGGATATTTGGGTGGCAAGGATGAGTTGAATTGAAGGGTCTGTTTCCAAAGACCTTAGAACTATCTGGATTTCAGTAAGGCGTCCGACAGAGTTCCCCATGGGAGACTGGTTAGCAAGGTTAGATCTCATGGAATACAGGGAGAACTCACCATTTGGATACAGAACTGGCTCAAAGGTAGAAGACAGAGGGTAGTGGAGGAGGGTTGCTTTTTAGACTGGAGGCCTGTGACCAGTGGAATGCTGAAAGGATCAGTGCTGGGTCCACTACTTTTCATCATTTATATAAATGATTTGGATTCGCACATAAGAGGTTAGTAAGTTTGTTGCTAACACCAAAATTGGAGCTATAGTGGACAGTGAAGAATGTTACCTCAGATTACAACAGGAGTTTGATCAGATGGGGCAATGGGCTGAGAAGTTGCAGCTGGAGTTTAATTCAGATAAATGTGAGGTGCTGCATTTTGGGAAAACAAATCTTAGCAGAACTTCTACACTTAATGGTAAGCTCCTAGGGAGTGTTGCTGAACAAAAAGACCTTGGAGTGCAGGTTCGTAGCTCCTTAAAAGTGGAGTCACAGGTGGATAGGATAGTGAAGAAGGCATTTGGTATGCTTTCCTTTATCGGTCAGAATATTGAGTACAAGAGTTTAGAGGTCATGTTGCGGCTGTACAGGACATTGGTTAGGTCACTGTTGGAATCTTGTATGCAATTCAGGTCTCCTTCCTATTGGAAAGATGTTGTGGAATTTGAAAGGATTCAGAAAAGATTTACAAGGATGTTGCCAAGTTTGGAGGATTTGAGTTATGAGGAGAAGCTGAACAGGCTGGAGCTATTTTTCCTGAAGTGTCACAGGCTGAGGGGTGACCTTTTAAAGGTTTACAAATTATGAGAGGAATGAATAGGGTAAATAGACAAAGTCTTTTCCCTGGGCTGGGGGAGTCCAGAACTAGAGGACATAGGTTTAATGTGGGAGGGGAAAGATATAAAAGAGACCTGAGGGGCAACTTTTTCTCACAGAGGGTGGAACCTGTATGGAATGAGGTGCCAGAGGAAGTGGTGGAGTCTGGTACATGAATGGATATATGAATAGGAAGAATTTGGAGGGATATGGGCCAGGTGCTGGCAGGTGGGACTAGATTGGGTTGGGATACTGGTCGGTATGGATGGGTTGGTCCTGTCTATGTTTCATGCTGTTTCCGTGCTGTACATGTCTATGACTCTATGACACTAAAAGGTATGTTCTGAATGTTATCTTTGAAGAAAATAAATTTTGAAATATTTGAATCAACATAGAAAATATTATTGACTGAAGAGCTGCTGATTATAATTGAATGTTTTTCACCTCATTTATGAAAACCGACTAATAGTTTGTCAGTGGTGAAGAATATAATGTTTTTGTCCATGTGCCATCAGAATACCTACCTACTTAAAAGCAGTTTGTCAGTTTTATGCTGAATTTTAAATTATTTAAAAATATTGTTTATCATTGTATAACCACAGTGACTCATCACAATTCACATCTGTTTAACTCTTTTTGCTTTCAACAAAAGTTAAGTAAAAACATGAATTGGATTTTAAAGTAATTCTTTGTGTTTGAAAGACTGTGAGAGATTATTCAAAAGTGTGATAGGCAGTGGCCAATGTCATTTGCAGCTCATACTTGCCACTTAATATCAGAGAGGTTAAGCAAGCAAAGCCTTGTGAAACTCACTTTAGGGACCATTCATAAATTAGTAACAGTAAACTGTAGCTCATTATATAAATGCAATTTTAGGAGTTGTTGTGGTGCAGTGATAGTGGCCCTACCTCTGAGACAGAAGGACTGAGTTCAAGTCTTACCTGCACCAGATATGTGTTGTGACATGTTTGAACAGGATGGTTAAAACAACTAAAAATGCAGTCTTGCTTTTTTTTCATATAAATCAAATCAGGAATGAATAATTGACAATTTCAAAAAAAACAACCAGATGGCAACACTCAGCAACATGCACCAGCATATTATTCTGTGTGCAGATGACACATTTTCTTCTATCCAACGAAGGGAGCACTTGCACTCCTAATAAAACAAAAACTGAGATCTTTCTCAGTTCTGGACACAAATCTATGCCATATTATTTTGTTCTACAATATGACGGAACTGCTTTGTATCACTGGATTGTTAGTTGCTGCAGCCATCTATTCGCTGCAGTTTACATATCAAAATGGTCTGATGAACAAAAGCAAAAATTATGGCATATGAATAATGTGTTGACATCCAGTGAGGTACTCTCATCTGACTGCAGTGCAGTACTGACCCCCATTGAATTACGACAATTGTCTAAATACAGCATCATGAATCAGGCTAACAACCTGTCTATTTCATTATAGAAACGTGCTGGAGCACAACTGACCAGATATAACACAATGAAAGAAATTAACTGCCCCATGTTACACTCAGCAGAGGGAAAGAACCATTTAAACGTGAGCATTTAAACATATTATAATAATATAGTAATGCAAAAGATTGCTGCTTTGCAGTTTTTCTTGAGCAATTGGCCAGTTAAGAAATCATTTTTGGATTATTTTGTTATTTCCTCATATATTTCATTGACTTTTTTCATACAGCTGAGTGAGACAGCAGGAGTAAAGCCTTAGCTAAACATTCAAATCACCAGATCAAAGATGAATTCGCATGTCTTCCAAAAGCTACTTACATGTGGATCAGTAAAATTCCTAATAAATTAATTATGGAGCTAATGGGTAGTAGTATTTATTCTGTTCACTTATGTTCATTCGTGAAAAATAGATAATTCAATGTTGTGGATGTTACTGATAACATTAACATTGATAATTAAATAGTTGATTTTGAGATTCTTAACTTCTTTGTCTTTTTGGTAGTGACTGGCAGGCAGCACTCAAACTGAGACAGAGTCTTTTCCTTTTCTTTATCTGGAGTGCAAGTGTGCCTAATGGCTGTTTTGAGACCTGTGAACTTCACAGAACATTAGCCCACTGACTAAGATGTCAGATTATGAATACACACAGACCAGAGTCAAAGCTCACTTAAACAACTAGTTTTTTTGTTTTTTTCTGAAAGAATAAAACACAAATATGTCCGCAGGTGATGCCTGCTGCTAAGAGGGACTTTGCGTGATTTTGTGACACTTTCCAGAATTCCTCTCCAGACAGCCATTGAATTTCATCTGTGGTCATTTTAGTTACATCAGTCCTTTTTAAAAAATACATATTGGAATCCAATGTTTTGTGTCCACAGGTGAATCAGGATTAAGATCAATGGTCATGCAACAAATCATCAAAATGTCAATTTTAGACATAACCTGGGTTGATATATATCTGAATTATTCAAAAAAGGTTTTTCCACACCGAGTCAAGGGATATTAATAGTTATTCATTTATAATGGGTAAACACAATACTACTCAATTCTAATTTAATTAAGTTATTTATTTGCTTGGACAATAAATAGTTTGGTGTGCTGTTATTTATAAGAGTGACATTTATCACGGTGACTGCAAAGAATCAATTGCATAAGTGAACTGCTTTGATCAATTCTTTTATTTGCAATAATGCATTTTAGAAATTATTAACATTGCATTTTCTATTTTAAAGCTTGACTGAATTTGTGTTCCTTCAAAAAGTTAATCATCTCGGTAGTGCGGTTCTTTCATAGGTTCAAAACTTTATTTCACATACAGCACATCTTTGTGATTACAGTTAAGTTCTGCTATTTGTGTCATCTTCATTTGTGAGTTTACTTACTCATGCAAAACATTCCACTTAGTTTTGTCCATTTTGGCTTCAATATTCACTTTTTTTTTGGAGCAAAAGGAGTGCCTGGAGAAAAATAGGCAATTGAATATGGAGTTGATGGCATATTGTCTTTCTAGAATAGGGAGAGGTGGTGATGCAGTGATAATATAACCAAAATAGTAGTCCAGAACCTTTGACTAATTCTCTGACGATACGGGTTAAAACCCACCAGAGCATATGATGAAATGAATTCAATAAACAAAAAAAATCTGTACTAAAAGCTAGCCTGATAGCAAACATGTAAGTGTTGCCAAATGTGGTAAAAATCCATCTGGTTTACTAATTTTATTTCGGGAAGGAGATCTGTCATCCTTACCTGATCTGGTCTAAGTGTAACTCCAGACTCACAGCAATGTAGCTGACACTTAACTGCCCTTTGAAATGGTCCTGTCAAGCCATTCAGATCAAGGGACAACTAGGGATGGACAATAAATTCTGCCCCAACCAGCAACACCTATATTCCATGAATGAATCCAAAAACATGCTTGTGCATGTCTTCCATGTTGTACATTGACCCACACAGCCATAACTTGTGTTTAAGTGCGCTGCAGTAGATTGCATTACTATAAGTTTATGCATTTGTATCAGTGAGTACAGTACAAATGATCAGTAAGCTATAATTATTTAAAATAAGTGGGTTTTTAAACCAGTAAACAGCCCAAGAAAGTGATGACACTTGCTGAAGACGTGACAGTATTAAATGAATGGTATAACTATGTTGGCTAGGGAGTACACAGTTAGGAATCTACAATTCAGAACGTTAAGCATTCTAAGGATAAATAAGTATCAATGCTCGTGTCTCTGGTAGTAATATTGCCAGGTTAATTTTCTGCGAGTAGGAGAGTTTCACAGTTTAAAGAAATTGAGAAGTTGACTGATGTATGGACTGACCACCAGTATCAAAAATTCCCAGTTAATTGCCCAATAATTAGAATAGGCTGTTCTACTGTACCAACATGTAAAAAGTAGTAAAGATATTGCTGACGATTTCAGTGGAGATGAAGGAGATATGGGGTGGCCTCTTTACCTTCCAGGGGATTTGCATCCGGTACAGAAAGGTTTTTAATTGCTTCAAAAAGTGTTTAAGTGTTCAAAATGTGAAGTTAGTGAGAGAGGTTGGATCAGCAGATGCATGTAAATGCAGGAGAGTTCCCAGAGGAGCTGTATAAGTGTACGGAGGAGAAAGAACCAGCCAAAACAGGTCTTTAAAGCAGATGAAGCTGGTTCTGTTCCAGGTATAGACTAATGTTCATTTATAGGTCAGAACCCTCAAGCTCTTAAAAGAAAAATTAAATCTATTTTACCAGTTTATTACAAGCTCAACAACAGTATGTGTGTTGCAACAACATATGTTAACAGGTTTGAGAACTGCTTTCTGCACAAGATCAGGATTTATTTCTGGAGAAAGAATGTGTCCTTGATGGCTGACCTCCTGAGACCAACAATAGAATTTTCTTTAAAAACGGACTACGATACAAACATGACAAGAAATGAGGAGTGGAACCTTCTAGGGGTCTCAGTCAAAACATGTGACAGAATTGAGAGAAGAGTTTGGTGAGGACTATCTCAACATTGATAACATCTCATTCCACCTTTTAAATTTTTCACAAGCAGTGTGGTGAGATTCTTGCGAAGCAACAGTGAGATGCTGTGATGCTCATTAATTTTTTTGAAAGCCTTGTATCAGACCTCATTAATTGTCATACCTCTGTCTTACCAAACTCACCAGATAAACCTGACATCAAGATAACTCAACAAGGAAACCAGAGTGAGCACCGAGTGGATTAAGTACACTCATTCCAAGTCAAGATTAGTGGTGCTAGAAAAGCATAGCCGGCCAGGCAGCATCCGAGGAGCAGGAAAATCGACGTTTCGGACAAAATCCCTTCATCAGGAATCCTGGTGAAGGGCTTTTGCCCAAAACATCAATTTTCCTGCTCCTCGGTTGCTGCCTGACCTGCTGTGCTTTTCCAGCACCACTCTACTCTTGACTGATTTCCAGCATATGCAGTCCTCATTTTCGCCTACACTGATTCCAAGACCAGGCCCTGCTCAGAGCAGTCAAAGTCAGGACTCTTTTCATAGAAAGAGTGAGGCGTCAAGTGATGAGCAAATGAAACCATCGGTCTTGTCTCCTTCTGCCCTGTGGGCTCTTTTCTCCTGGAATAGGAAACAGGCAGGTATTATGAGAGATGGAGATCATACAGCTATTACTGTTGGTGCTCGTGGAACAAGTCACCAGGCAGCACAGAGGATTGCAGGACTCGTGGTGTCGGGGATAGGGTGGATGACAGCAAGTGGGAAAGATAACACAGGCAGGGAGAGTAGTAGAGCTTGAACTTTGGCAAGAAAGAATACAGCAGCACAGATAGTGTTTGAGGTGGAGAGAAGACTGTGACGTTTACCCTGGTGGAGTGGAAAGAGACATTAGCCTTCATCCTACATTGCTGGATTTTCTTCCAGATGACTGAATCTGCTTTAACCCAATGGTAACGCAGATCAGATTGGCATGATCTGGTGTCATGGCCTCCATTGCCAGGGCTAGGGAAGAGGGAGTCCTGCACTGGCTCCACATGTCCAGCAGGATCTTTAGAAGACCATCTGTCCTAGGTCACATGTTAGGAGCTGAGCAGGGCATCGCAGGCTAGGAGTGCTTGTCTGGGTGGACAGCAGCCTTTCAAAGATGGCATGGCAAAGGGGGTGCCAGTCTTCACTGGATATCCACTGAATGGTAAGTTATTCCAGGAACAGCATAGGGTAAAATGGGGAAACCAGGTGTAAGAGATACCATGGGGTGAAACAGGTAATTAATGTGTTGAGTCTGGTAAGATACCATTGCGAGAACTCGCTAAGCTAGCAGTGCAAAACCCTCCAAAAGATCCAATGCAACTCAGAAGTAGCCAAAAATCATAAAATCAGCCCACTGTTTTTTGAAGACTGATTGACAATGCTATTAGCCCTTATCAAGAATGCCACAACATTCAAAAGCATAGGACAATATTGTCAAAAATAACAATGTTTCCATCTGTTGTCAGCTCACCGCTCTCCTTCATTCCCTCTCTCTCCATTTCCAGAATGCATGTGATCAGTATCATATCAAGTGTTATTACAGAAAATAAAGACTGATGTAAGAGTAATATTTTGGCAAAGAAGAAAAGCTGACTAGAGAAACTAAGTATAAATAGTTTTTTTTTTAACTGAACTCACAATATGAAGGTAAAGCTCAGGGCTATATGCTGTGTCAAACAGCAGAAACAGCAAATTACAGACACAGCCAAGTGATTCTGGAACTACCAAAAACTGCAGTGCTGCCACAGTCATGAATGGTGAATCAAGTAACCAACAGGGGGCAGGAATTCTTATGAACATTCCTCATCCTCAGCCTGAAGTGCCAAGTATATGATACTGAGAATCCTCCTCTTGAGGTCCCCACAATCATAGAAGGCAATCTTCAATGAATTTGCTTCACTCGACGTGATTTCAAGAAATTGCTCATTTGGGACTAAAGATTTGAGTTTTAGAACAAGCCTCACCTCCAACTAAGTTGCTCCAATACAGTTCATATACTAGCATCTATGTGGCAATGACAAAATTGCCCAGTATTTCTTGTCTTAAAAAAAAGTCAATAATCACTCCATCAGCCTACTCTCACTCAGTCAAGTCATGGAAGGTGTAGTTGATGATTATTAGGCAGTACTTACTCACCAATAACCTGCTCGGTTTGGGTTCTGTCAGGACCACTCAGCTTCAGATCTCTGTGCGCTCTTGGTCTAAAAATAAACAAAAAGATTAATTCCAGAAGTGAAGTGAAAGTGACTGCCCTCGCCCTCAAGACAGTCTCTGATTCAAGTGACATTAAGGACCTCTAACAAATTGAAGTCAATCAGAACTCAGTGGAGGGAGAAACTGTCTGCTGGCTGATGTGATACATAGCTCAAAGGAAGATGATTGTTGATTTATGGAGTCTGAGGACAGGCTGGACCTCCTCAAGACAGGGAACTAGGCCTACCCAACTTCTGCTACAAAATGACAATGCCTTGCATCATTCTGTTATCCTAATAAGACATCCTCAGATGTTACATGGAAATATTATACATTTAATATGACACCAAAGCACATACAGCGATAAAAGAGCAGATGATTGTAAATTTAATCAAATCTGTGCTTTTAAAGAATATCTTAAAGGAATAAAGTACGTTAAATAGGTGGAGACATTCAGAAAGAGAAGACACTAGATGATATTCTGGTTATAATTAGGTAGTTGAGAACAGATCCAGGCCAGTGCAGTCCCAAGCAATTCGATGATGTTCCAGAGGTGTTGATGTGGAAGGCAATGTGGTCAACTTTGTCAAAAGTTGCAGACAAGTCCAAAAGGACAGGGAGTAATAGTTTCTCTCTGTCTCAGTTACATAATTTCACTCAATCACAAAGAAAGCATACTCGCAGAATCAACCCTGTCACCTTAAGTGTTTCAATAAGATTACCTCTCATTCTTCTGAACTTCAATAGATACAGACCCAACCTGTCCAATCTTTCCCCAAAAGCAAGTCCCTTTACCAAGGAAACAGTTGAGTGAACATCTGAACGGCTTCCAATGCAACTTTCTTAAGACAGTAAAACTGCACACAATACTCCAAATGTGATCTCAATAATGGCCTGTACAGCTGAACCAACATTTCCCTACTTTTATACTTCACTCCCCTCACAATGAGTATCAACATTCCATATATCTTCCAAATCACTTTTTGTGCTTCTCAAATAAGTTCTTGTTTGACTGCATGCTCCAGTCCCTTCACCAAAAATGTTATTAAGGAGGAAGTTTGTAAATGTTTGAGACACCAGCATTATCCCCATTGCATTCTTGGAGTGTGTTAATTCAAAATGATGCTTTTATCTCTACCTTCTACCTGGGGAATTTTGAAAGATCACAAACAATGCATCTACTATTTCTGCAGCAACCTTTGGAAGATGCTATGATATTGATCATCAAATTAGGGGACCTGCCAATCTTTATTTCTCATAGTTTTTCCAGGAGCTTTCCCCTGGTGATTACGACTATTTCAATTTCCTCTAGCTGATTTCTTCTTGATTTTTTAAGCATTCTTGGGACCTTTTTGCCTTCCACAGTGATGATGTTACAAAATATCAGTTCAATATTCCTGCCCTTTATTTGTTGGCTATTATAAACAGGTGCAAGAATGGGTATTTTGGAGAAGTGCTCATCTCTCAATTAATTCCCCAAAGTTTGTTCACAACCTACAATGCACAGGTCAAATGGAATGGAAGAATCCCTCTTGACCTAGATAAATTCAGCTCTAACATCAGTCAAGAAGCTCAACACCATTCCAGAGAACAGCCTGCTTGATCAGCATCCCATTCACCATTTCACAAATTTGCTCCATTCAACACTGCACATGTGGCGACTGTGTTTACTTCATAATCTCAACTGCAGTAAACCCAGACATTCCCCATCTAGAAGGACATCAGTAGCTGATGAATAAGAATGCCACCACCTGCAAATTCCCTTTCAAGTTTCATTTCATCCCAATTTAGAAATATATTGCTGTCCCTTCAGCATTGCTGGGTTAAAATCCTGCAACTCTACTTATCAGCAATGTGGGTACACCTTCATCAAGCAAATTGTAATAGTTCCAGAAGGTGGCTTAACACTATTTTCTCAAGAGAAATTAAGGGTTGGCAATGAATGCTGAACTTACCAGCCCATGAACAAAACTAAAAAGAAAGCTGGAAAAGAAATGAGTGAATAAATAAGCCTAACATTTTTTTGAAAGTCGAGATGGAAAGCAGCCAATAATCCCTCAAACTGAAGCACAACTAAATGAGGAAAACGATTAACTTATTCAAGAGTCATTCTTTAAAGAACTAAAATAAATTAAGTTGTGGACTCTGTGAAGAAAGCTGTAAAATTTGTATGAATAAATTTTCATTTTTAGAGTTCAGATTTTAAAATAATTACATATTTTATGTTTCATGACATACTTACTTTTGTGAAAGCGTGTTATTAAAAAAAATCTAGGTTAGGTGGTCCTCCTGGATCAGTGACCTAATCCAGTGTGTGTCAGAGAACAGGTGACTGCAAAATCCTGGAGGAGTTAATCAAAACTTTCTTGGACTGTGACATTTCACAACAACTAGAGCAAACATTAGCTTGTTTTCAATCCAGAATAATCAATGATTTAGAAAACCCTAATGACTGAAAGTAGTTATGACTGTTTGGGGTAGATGTGATAATGGTCATAAGCAGTATATTTCGTTCCTAGAAGAGAATTCAAAACAGGTCAGGGAAAAAAATAGCTACTTCAGCAAAAGTTTAGTTGTGAAATTTCCAAACTAGGAGTATGCATTTAGAAATCTGCAAGTTATTAAAAGCTGAAAAAATTATAAAGGTTTCAATTTTGTGTGTATTCATATAGAAAGATACCACAGTGCAGAGGGCAGAAATCAGGGAGGATTGATTAATTGAAAGTTATTGATTTCATATAGAAAGACAATCTCTCTGGATTTGAGTCTTTGTAACCGATGATATCTGGCTACAGGTTGATATTTTATTTTCCTGTGTGTTTTAAAGTCTTTCTAACCATGTTCTATATTTGGATAGTTTAGTGTAGTGATTGGAACCTGGTGGATCTCAATGACCATGAGGTCCTTGATTGGAGGTGTTAAACTGGGTCAATCCGGGAGACCTGACTAACAGATGTAAGCTAGGGATTCTAAATCTCCTTAATTCATGGGCTGACTCGGAGCTGGCTGGCCACATCAGTGTACTGTGCACAAGTAAATAAACGCTGACTTGGTGATGGTATATTGGCGTCTTTACAATTATTTCATTTAATTTGTATTATTTTCCTTTGTTTTCACCTTTTGTGTAATAAAATTCTGCCCTGTTGTTAAAGAAACTCTGCAGCCTCATGAGACTATGTTTCAGTGATTGACTACCACATTAATGAAAATAAAATGGAAACATATGATTTATCAAGCAAGGTTTCATTCTGGATCAGCCTTGTCCAGCAGTAACATGACCTGGGATCATAATAGCTCATTTACATCTACATACATCTAGCCTTAAGCTGAGAATGTTCAAAATCAATGGAAGTAGTCAATTACAATCTTTTCACTGCAGCACTCATCTTGTTATCATGTAAGCTGTGTGATTTATAATATTTTCATATCATTTATCTTTGAGTCTGATTGTTAAACCAGTGGCATAAACCATATGTTGGAGAAGAGGTGAGTGGAGCCCTTCTGGAGTGACAATAAGAATTTTTTTGTGTTCTGAGAACTTATAATCAGAGACAGCAAATAATGAAAGGCATTAGCTTGTGTTTAGTTTAGAAGAATCAAAAATTGATTTCTGCTTGAGAAGAAAATGGATTTGAAAATTTATTGTTAACACTAGACCTGGTGAGGGTCAAACATAAGATCAGTTTATCCTGGAAAAGGAGTTAGTTCAGAGTAGTGAGAAAATAGGTTATCTTAGTGTAAGTATTTTATATAAGTATTAGCATGGTTTGTTCAACTTTATCTTCATTCATTTTGTGCAAGAAAATTCTGGTTTATTGTTAAATCAAACCTGTAGGATGGTATGCTTATGGCTCACTGAAAGTCTACTATATCCAATTCTCACCCTTAATAAGCAATGAATCCTGACTCTGATCACCCCAAGCAGGGCCGACACTGGTACCAAAGGCTGTTCTTGACTTACTGTGGCAGGATCCCCTAAGTGAAGTCAAGCCCTGTTGACTTGAAATGTCATGAACATAGGAGAAAATAAACAAGAAAGCAAATGGAATGCTGCCCCAGAGGGCTGGAATACAAAGATGCAGAAATTATGCTGCAGTGCATAAAATCCTGGTTAGATCCCACTTGGAGTACTGACAGCATATCTGGGCACAGTACCTTGGGTTTATAAGAATAGTACCTCGAAGTCAAGGGTGAAGTTATGAAGAGCAATTATACAAATTAGGTCTGTTTTCTCCAGAATTTATCAAGTTAAGGGGGTCGAAGTCTTCAAGGTATTTACTAAAAAAGGCAGATCAAGATAAACTACTTCCAATGGGGTTCTACAACAAGGGGGCATAGTCTGAGAATTACAGCCAGACCATTCAGAAGGAATGTTAGGAAGCACTTAGAGTCATAGAGATGTACAGAACGGAAACAGACACTTCGGTCCAACTCGTCCATGCCGACTCATTATTCCAACCCAATCTAGCCTATTTGACAGCACATGGCCCATATCCCTCCAAAACCTTCCTATTCATATACCCATCCAGATGCCTTTTAAATGTTGCAATTGCACCAGCCTCCACAACTTCCTCTGGCAGCTCATTCCATACACATAACATCCTCAGAATGAAAAATTTGTTCCTTAGGTCCCTCTTATATCTTTCCCCTCTCACCCTAAACCTATGCCCTTCAATTCTGGACTCCCCCACCACAGGGAAAAGACTTTGTCTATTTATCCTATCCATGCCTCTCATGATTTTATAAACCTCTATGAGGTCAGCCCTGAGCCTCTGACCCTCCAAGGAAAACAGCCCCAGCCTATTCAGCCTCATCCTATAGTTCAAATCCTCCAACCCTGGTGACATCCTTGTAAATATTTTATGAACCCTTCACAACATCCTCTGGACACAAAGGGTGGTGGATGTTTGAAACTCTCTTCCACAAACAGCAGTGGATGCAGGATCAGTTGATAATATTAAAACTGAGAAAGATACATTTTTGTTAAGCAAAGGTATGAATGGATATGGGCTAAAGGCAGGTATCCTGTTGAATGCTGAAACCAAGGGCTATATAGCCTAATCTTGTTCCTATATTCCACTAACTGGAACAAAGCTTCTGGCAATCATGGCAAACTAAAATAACAAAAAACTGCAGATGTTGGAAATCCAAAATAAAACTTTAAATGCTGGAGAAACTGAGCAGGTTTGGTACATTCTGTGGAGAGAGAAACAAAGTTAATGTTTTGATCCAGTATGACTCTTCTTCGGTTCTGAAGGATAGGACTCAAAACATTAACTGTGGCAAGCTTTCTGGCATTGCATCAGGTCTAAACAGGATGGCAGTTTAACAGTGTTATAAACTATGTATCTATGTCTAAGGGGGCAATGCTTAAAACGAGAAGACAATGCAAAACATGGATACTGTAAATATTCAGATAGGCTCAGACTCAGTGACTGCTATGACACTTATCAAATAGCCCACAGAAGCAGCCTGGTCCAGTTCATGAAATATATGCATGTCCCTTAGAGCAAAATGTTCTTGCTGTAGTAACATAATGATAATTGCTGGTGCAGCACTGAAGTCCTAAAGCAACCTGTAGGTGGATCAGAGACGTGCCATGAGGTTTCATAGAGGCTGGCACATCAGATGCCAATGTTCATGGATGTGGGGTATACATGGCTGGTGATTATGCTGTATGCTCGAGATATTGGTGCCTGATGTCCATGGAAATCTTTTGGTGCAACAGTCATGTTGAAGCCACCAAGATCCTGTTTTGGTTTCCATGTCAGATTTTCCTAATGGGGGCTTTGCAACCAATGGTCAACAACGTATTTAAAAGCAATGATGATCATCAGCTGGGAACTCTTCGCCGACTAACAAGAACCTGCCAAACTGTTTGAGCAAAGTATACAAGACATGGTGAGCTGATCTTAATGTCAATAAGAGCATTGCCGAACATGTTTCTAAGTTCTACCACTCATCTCACCATACCCCACCAAAGTCTGAAAATTCCACCCATTGTGTTTAATGGACTTATTATCCACTTGTACAATTATTCTTCCATCAAAGCAAAACTAAGATTTCTTTGTAGAGCTGAAAATGTGTTGCTGGTTAAAGCACAGCAGGTTAGGCAGCATCCAAGGAACAGGAAATTCGACGTTTCGGGCCAGAGCCCTTCATCAGGAATGAGGAGAGGGTGCCAGGCAGGCTAAGATGGCACCCTCTCCTCATTCCTGATGAAGGGCTCTGGCCCGAAACGTCGAATTTCCTGTTCCTTGGATGCTGCCCAACCTGCTGTGCTTTAACCAGCAACACATTTTCAGCTCTGATCTCCAGCATCTGCAGACCTCAGTTTTTACTCGAAGATTTCTTTGTATACAAGTACCAATAAAAAAAAATCAAGTACTTGTACATTTAGAAGTTTTCAGTTAGTAGTTTGATTTACAAAGTCCTGTAGCTAATTTTGAGTTTTTAGTTTCCCTTTGAAGACCTGTAACTCAACTAATCCTATTTATTCATGAAAACAAAGGAAAGCATCAACCTTTTTGAATTGATAATTAAATTCTAAATCACAAGTTATGCCACACCAAATTCTAACCTTTTAAATATTCTCAAATACAATGTTTCTTTTTATATGCACATTATGAATAACTTTAAAATCAAATTATGCTCACAGCTTCAGCATTGTTTTTTTAAGTCAGGAGATGAAATCTTACAAGTCTCTGTTACTACTACACATGCACTTGGTTCATGAAAAAATTGCAGCGCATTAGCCAATGTTTTCTTCATACATTTATAGCAGCAAGCAATTTTGTTTAAACCTCAGATAAATCATACTAAAGATCAAACTACAAAATTCATGCCAAAGACAATAAATCCATTTAAAGCAGTACCATTTCCAAAAATTCAGACTGGGTATCCAAGTTAAGTTGTATTATGCAAGTTGGCGACATCACAGCGCAGCTGGTCAAACTGCGAGAGATTAACTAATGGCAGGGAGCAAATGTTTTTGAAAAAAATGCACGCACACAAGCCTTCCATTGTTCCAGGAAAAGATTCAGCAAGTTTAGAAAATTTATCATTTAAACCACCAACAACATTCAGGTAGAAGTTTGATGCCCTGATGCATGTCTACAATTCTATCAGCAGTGGGAGATCCAGAAAAAGCTTGCCAAAGAAGGTAAAGTAGTCACCAGAAACTACACATAGAATACTGAAAAATATCATTGTGAAATTAAAGAAAAATACATTGCAAGCTGCTTACAATAACACGGGTGGCTTGCTTCCAAAGGGCACAACACTTGCAGGATCCAATAATACAACCACAGCTTTTGTCTAAAAGGCACTTTACAATGCATACAGAAAACAAACTCAAACATTAATTCATCAGTTTCATAGATATTTCTCATTTACCTCATGACTGTGCAATTAAATTATTCAAAATAAAGTGATATTGCTTGATTACTACTTAAATGTGTATTTTCTCAGACTGCACTATATTGTTTAAGTATGCCCTATGGTGCTTACTTAGAAAAGACAGTTAAAAAAATCAATATTTTATTCTGGTTAAGATATTTAATTCCTTCTTATTTCTTCCTCTCAACTATTTTAAACATCCTGTGCCACAAATATTGGTACAGCCAACAGGCAAGAGACAAGATTGGTTCCAAAGCCTTTTGCACAGTAATTGTGTATCTTTTCTCAGATTTGTGAAAGAGCAGTGGTTTGCTTGGCAGTTCTATGTTTCTACAGAAGAGGTGCTGGTTTTGACCCAGGCTGAGATTTCACTTAAATACAAATCTATATTCTACCTCTGCAACAGGCAAGTATATTAAGGACTGACTGAAAAGTCAGTTTGAGGTATTCTCAAATACGAGTTTGACACAGCCAGTATTTACTTTTCAAAAACCTTAAAGCAGTGGATGCCATTTGGCTCACCAGACCGGTGACAGTTCCTTTACGTCGCTATCCAATTCATCTTTCTTCCTTGCTTTCTCTTCATGGTTATGTAATTACTTCCCCTTCAAGTATTTATCCAATTTCTTTTGTGCATCATTTCTTCACGTGCTATTGAATTCACAATATGCATAAGTGGGTTCCCTTGAGTTCTACAAACCTTGACAAGAACAAACTCATGCAGCCACTCCGCCTCATCTCTTAGGCCCACTGTACTGCACTCCTAGCTTTAACTTTAATTTATTTTTTTCTGTAAATCAGCCAGTCTCTCAATATCCATACCCATTTTCAAACCAACCTTCACGGTGACTCTAGACCTCAACTTTGGCATTCATAATACCTGGCCCCAGTAAGATTTTTACTCAACTTAATAAAACAACAATAATTAGCATTTGCAGAATTAGAGAAATCATATTTATGAAAATATTGTGACAACTATAAGTGGGAACAGTCAGAACTGTATGTATCTTGAAAATTTTAATATTTAAAGTTTGAAATGTTACTTAATATCAATATTGTAGTATATAAAGTTCAACTTCTACATAGAGCAAAACAGTCCTTTTTTGTAAAGAGTACTTACAGATAATAGTTGACACAGTAACATCAACTTTTCTTTACTTCTCCCAGTTCATGTCTTACCAACTTAATAGAATTCTTTGAGGAAGTGATAAAGTTGATTGAGGAGGCTGTAGATGTCATATACATGGACTTCAGTAAGGCATTTGATAAGGTTCCCCATGGTAGGCTAATGGAGAAAGTGAAACCACATGGGGGCTAGGATCTACTAGCTGGATGGATAGAGAACTGGCTGGGCAACAGGAGACAGAGAGTAGTAGCAGAAGGATGCTAGCTGATCAGAAATTGTACGGTGATCTTGTACAACATTCATACATTTATATTACTATTGCCAAAGAATTCACCTGTTTTCTCAAGTCACTGTAGAATAACAAGTGTATATGCTGCTTTACAGATTACATATTGTTTGTGGATATATATATTTAACCCCTATGAAGCAACAGTGCCATTGTATTTGGATGTGGTTATGATTTAGGAGGTTTATTCTTCATCAAAAGGTTCAGGTTATCTAATGGTGAGAAAATGAAGCATCATTTTGGATGTTAGGTTTGGAATGCAATTGCCAAAGGTTTTAGAAATTCTTGGTTCTTGTTTGAATGTTATTGTGTTATTCTTATTTCACCTTGATATTTTCTTGGTAACTGCAACAGATTTGAATAAGCCAGGAATGCTCTATCAAACTAACCTGGCAACTTCAGAAAGGTACAGCACAAGATTGAACTTTCCCAGCCTCTGATTGATATGGGCAATGGAGATTCAGTTTTGAAAATATGGCAAAATGCCTCCCTCTTGGACAGCAGTCCCCAACATCAAAGTATATGTTCTATGGGTAGAAATCAACTATACAAAACATCACCATCCACAAGAGGTTGACATCACACATCCATCAGACCTTACCACATCGTTATGGCACATCTTCAACTCATTTAAAATACGGTTCCCCATTTCAATTCACCCATTTAAGACAGAGATCAGGAAGAATTTCTTCTCTCAGGTGGTAGCGGATCTGTTGAATTCTTTACCACTGAGGGCTGTTCAGGCCAGTTGTTAGTTAATGTTCAAGGCTGAGATAGACTGATTAATAATCATTTAGGAAATCAAGTGCTATAGAAATGAGGCAGGAAACCCGAGTTAAGGACTAATAGAACAACCACAGCACACTCAAAAGCAGAATACTTGGGTCAAAGGGCCTATATCTGCTTCTATACCTTGCACTGTAATGCTGTTGCCAGGCCACATTGGACACAGGGTCAGGCACCCATCTCATGAATCAGAGCAAAGTCCATCCCAAGTGTTTTCATTTGCTTTCTTAAAGCTCACTCACTCTGCATCTACTTTGGTGCCTCAGCATCTCTGCCCTGGCTTGCCCTTTTGAGCTTTGTTGCCTTATTCAGAGCTTAGAGGCTCACAACACTTTTGTGAGGCCTTGCCTTTAGCACAGATACAAAGCCAGGCAGTTTGACTTGGTCATCAGCAGAGATCAGTCCAAGGGGATAGGTACATTGTTATATTAATGCCACAACTGCAACAGGTGTCAGCAACAGATGCAGGAAACATGCTGTCTTCTGCTTCAGCCAAATGGCCATCTTCAAATTCTAAGGGTAGTAATCCCCAGTCAAGTAAAAGTAGACTCTCATCAATCAGGAGTTCCTGCCAAAGTCAGATATGGCCAGAATTGGATTTCAGTCTAGGGGCTTATACATAGTCAGTCATCGATTTGGGGTGATCAGGGTCAAGGTTTCTGCATCCCTACTGTCCAGAGAATGGCTCAGGTCAGTCCTGAAGATTCAGTGCAATCAGTACAAAGCTTTCCACCAAGTCAGTTGCAGATCTACAGTCAGGCATCCAATCACACATTTGTTTGGGCAGTCTGTCCAAGCTTGCTCAGATAGAGAGGATCAATAATAGTGAAGGAAAACAACTCAATAAATAACGGTGGAAGACATTAAAGCATTGGAGGAGATGGGTTATCGTGGTGGAGATGTCATTCATGGTGACAACCACCTTGAAGGGAAAATACAGCACATTGGTTGTCAGGATCAAACTGTGGGGCCAGGAACTGGGATAATCTTTGAGAGATGGAGACTTAAATGAAAGATTTGGGAGCAGAACATGTGCAAGCTCATATTGATGGGATTGACAGGAGTGCATTGAGAAAAGGTACAACAAGGTTGGGGGGAAGGGGTCGGTGCCTCTGATTAATTGGCTAAGACTGCAACTCATTCTGCTAAGCATGATTTCTGTGCTTTCCATAATCATTTAAATCTCAAATGCACAACAGAAATGAGAAATGGCTGTGATAAAACACAGAGTAGGCAAGATAAGTAGTTTTATTTTTGTCTGAACATGTAGGCTCAACTTATGAGGGCCACAAAGCCCTTCAAGGCTGCATTAATCAGACATTTAGATAACAGTGGTTGAAAACTTCCAGCTCGGCGAACAGAACCACAACAGTGGTTGAAAACATTTATAACCATAGTACCATGCTATGAAACACATGCCGTATCCAACTATGTCACATGTCACATCTTTGGTTATTACAGATTGACCATATTCTTTATCTATAAAGTGAAAATAACCAAAGATGACCTTAAAAGCATCACTTGCAGACCACAATTCACAAACGCAATCTAAGAGCTCCTAGACAAAAACACCTGCTTTCTTCAAAAAAAATGAGAAAAGAAAGAAATCTGAAACAAAAACAAAAATTGCTGGAAAATCTCAGCAGGCCTGGGAGCACTGGCGGAGAGACATCAGAGTTACTGTTTAGGATCCAGGACCCTTCTTCAGAACTGATGGTAGCTAGGAAAAGGATGGCTTTTATGCAGAACATAGGGTGGGGAAAGGGAAGAGTCAACGAGAGGTGGAGATAGCACCCAAAGAGAGAGAAAAACAGTGGACAAACAAAGGAGTAGGTAAGGACCAATCTAGGATAAGGCCTAGGGCTCCTTGAGAAGCTAATTTCCTCATATTCAATTGAAAGTATTCAACAACATGCTCTTATATGTAATGCTACATTTATCAGGTGATGTGTTGGGTGAGGATGGACGGAAAAGGTTTCCGTAATCCTGCCACACTTGCATGTACTTGCATGATGCTTGTGCTGCATACATCCTATGTCAAATGGATATGTAGAGCCATTCCATGACCTTATTTGTTAAATGTGCAATCTCCCACTGTATGGAAGACTATGTTAAACTGTCATTTGTGTGTAATACAAATGCTGACTGCTCACATTAATTTGGTTTCTTTTATTCCATATTCAGTTTCATTGGAACTGTGATCAATGGATACAGCCACAGCAGGGATTATCATTGCTTTGGCTGCAATGCTATGGAAGTGCAGAAATACTGAGGAGGAACAATGTCCCACCAAAACCAAGACCAGCAGCAACCTGCAGGGGTTTTCATACAGCCTCCACATGAAGTATGCACCACCACAGGTCCCCTCAAGACACAGAGGAAATGCAGGAGACCCAGAGTCTATTGTCCTCATCACCATTTCCTAGTCTGGTGAAGTGGACATTATGATGCTTGAATCTATCTGGAGGGTCTCAAATCTTCCTCAAACCACTTTATGTCTTCTTCATAATGCTTAGTTTTGAAACATCTGCAAATGTGGTCCCCACATCCAAATCATTGACATCATTTGTTAACAGTTGGGTCTCCAAGTATTGAATTGAAAAGTTTGGTGCTGGAAAAGCGCAGCAGACCAGGCAGCTTCAGAGGAGCAGGAGAATCGATGTTTCAGGCATAAGCCTTTCTTCAAGAATGAGGCTGGTATGCCAAGCGGGCTGAGATAAAAGGTGGGGGGGGGGGTGCACTGGGAATACGGGATAGGTGGAAGGAGGTGAGGGTGAGGGTGATAGGCCGAAGAGAGGATGGGGTCGGTCGGAGAGGTCGCCAAGTATTGATTCTTGTGGTAATACACTAATTAGTTTGCCAACTTGAATGACCCATTTACTCTCATTCTACACCTTTGGTCTGTTAATGCTTAATCCGTGCCAGTACTGTAATTCTTAACGGATATGCCTTTATTTTGCTAACCAAACTACTGTGGTGGATTTTATCAAAGTCTTCTGAAAATCCAGAAATGGACCGACTATATAAATACTGTAGCTACAAGAACATATTAGAGGCTGGGAAGCCTGCTCTGATCAAGTTAGTGCCAATCTCCATAACACCTATCATCACCAAATACGCAAGACAGATATGTAATGGAATACTCTCCACTAACATAGATGTGTGCAGCTCTAAGAAATCTCAAGAAACCTGACGTAATCCAGGACAAAGTAGCCCCTTTTGATTGGCACCCCATCCACCGCCTTCAACATTCACCCGATTGACTGTTGATGCACAGCAAGAGCAGGGCCTACCAAGCCTCCTTCAACATCATTTTCCAAACCTGCAGCCTCTACCAAAGCAAAAGGCAAGGGTAACAATATTTGGGAACACCACCAGTTGCAAGTATCCCTCCAAGCTTCACATCATCTTGACCTCGAACTATATCTCCATTCCTTCACCGTTGTTGGATCTAGACTCAAACTCCTTTCTGAACTGCACGATGGTTATCCATTTACCACAAGAATTGCATTGCTTCAAGAAGTTAGCTCTATACCTTCTTATCCATGTCAATTAAGTATAGAGATAAAAACCTCTTATGGACAAACAGAAAAGAAGTGGATCATGAAAAGTAACCAGCAGTGACAGCCAACCCTGTAGAAAGTCCCCACCACCCTCAAGACTCATTGATTCACCATCATTGATTGACTGTGTCAGAGTGCCACCTTTTTAAGTCAAGAGGATGTGGTTGTGTCCCTACCTCTGGACAAGAGATACCAGAAGTTCCAACTGACTTGGAGAGACATCATAACAGATCTGAAAAGGTTGGTTTAAAATGTACTTTAAAAGAGTGACTTCTCGGACACTGGGTGCTAATGTGGAACAGGCAGACAGATGTAATATTGCATGGTGTAAATGAATATGAGATTCAGTAAAACTGCTTTTGGTTCTTTGCTTTGCTATCTAGTTTCAAATTCAATTATCAGTCTGCAGCAAATTAATTGCATGATCAATGTAAAATTCAGTCATGGCTTCAATGGCTAGTAGTTGCAAGGTTGCCTCCAACTTTTGGAATGAGAATCAGAACCCACTGCATCGCTGTTAAATCCTGGTCCTTCAATGTTTGTTCTTCTTAGACTTAAGAAGTCTGTGATCACTTTACTTTCTAATACCAATAATAAGTTTGGCAGCGATAAAATGAATACTTTTAAAAATGAATGTCTCAATCTATTTGCATTAAGTACAAGAAAGCAACTGACAGCCAAATAAAAAAGCTTAACACAAAGATTATGACAGAAGAACTACATTCTTCCAGTACTAGGAATATCTTAAGTCATGGATCAGTGGTGCTGGAAGAGCACAGCAGTTCAGGCAGCATCCAACGAGCAACGAAATCGACGTTTCGGGCAAAAGCCCTTCATCAGGAATAAAGGCAGTGAGCTGGAAGCATGGAGAGATAAGCTGCTCGTTGGATGCTGCCTGAACTGCTGTGCTCTTCCAGCACCACTGATCCAGAATCTGGTTTCCAGCATCTGCAGTCATTGTTTTTACCTATATCTTAAGTCATGATAAATGACAGGTTTTGATATCAAAATTACACAATTTATGTTTAACTTAAGCATGGCATCTCACTTTAACACTTGAGACTGAAATTTTGTTTACAGTTTTACTGTTCTGGAGGACACTCATTAATCCATTTGAAATCATTGTTAAGCAGCCTTCAAAAAAATCATTGGACAAAACAATTTTAAATGAATATGTTAAGTAATTCTATTATGTTATCATTGGTACAATTTCAAGGTCTCCAATTGTTTTTGTCCATAACATAGACTCAATAGAGATCACAATCTGAATTCTGGCTAGAATTTTTAAAATTCTCAAGACCTCAACCAAAATGTCTGTTAATTCTCTTATGTACTTCTCTTATGGTGCATGGCAAAAGATTCTGATCGTGAACGTTTAAATATCTAATGGATGATTGGTTCAGTTTAAGATGCAAGGTCTAGTTATAAACAGTTTTAGTACACTAACATAATTTTGTTTCTAAAATATTTGGAGACACAATTACATCAGCATTTAATGTTGAAATAACTTCAACAAACAGTATTAGGTACAGAATGTTCCAAATGAGAAATTTCAAGCAAATTATCAACACAATAAGTAGAATAATTTCACTTTCATAAAGTACAGGTGAATAAGCAGCACAAATATCCTGATGAAAATAAGATATTCTAATGATTCACACATTTTTACATTTCTCGAAACTGACAAATCTCTTGGCTAACACAAGTTCTTGTGTATATTAAAATCGAATTAAATATTGTCATATTTATTGGATTTCAGCTCACAAATATCCTTAAAAGAAGTTTATTTATTGAGTTAAATACAGATCAAAAGAGTTTAACTGTTTCACAAAGCAAGTTGAATAAATACTCATTACACGCCTTTTGTGGCATGTCAATAGTTAAATCCCAGGTAGAACATTTTAAATCATCTGATTTGTTTGAAAATGTGAACCATCTGATGGCTACAAAACAGAAATGATTGAGATTTGTATTCAGTTAAGTGACAAATAATGCAAGAGTGGCATTTTTAATTCACTCTCTAACAAATGTTTTATGAATTACGCATTTCACTAATTGAACAGCCGTCTGAATTATGAGAGGTGAGTTAGTATTATCATTGAACCAGCAATTATCATAAAAATGCCAGTACAAATTCTTTCCTTCCAGACTTTATGGGGTTTCTATGCTTTATGGAATTAGATGCAGAGGAAATTCTGTTCCTTTAATATTTAGTCTGCTCTTTAAAGTTATTAATACAAACCATTGTTGGATCAACATTCATTGAATACCATCATTTTCAAACAATCATATTATTGCCAATCCAAAACAGATTTCAATTTTCTGTCAAATTTTAATTTTTGCAATAATACCTCACACCATGGCTACATAAAAGTTTTTTGTACAAAAGCTTCTCTGCAATGCTGAAGTTACTTTATAAACAAAGATTCACACAAACAACAATCACAATACGTTGAGCTCTACAGTTTGGATGTAGAGGTTGGACAGTGAAGGTTGGGAATTTCACTCAGTTACAATGAAAAAGTATAATTCCTGCATTATAACAGTGGCTACATTTCAATAAATCTATCATTGAACAAATTTTGAGATCTGAATGATACTGTTTGAATACAAGTATTGCTTTGTCTATTTTAAAGTAGTGAAACTTAAATACTGCTGGTCAGAGATTTACTTCCGAATAGTAAATTGCAGGTACAGTCTCTTGAAGTTTGGTTCTCAAGCATGAAGGCGCAGGACTCTCTTCATTGGAATGTTAAAGCAAAAGATGGTTTTGCAGAAGTTTACTAAATAAGGAAGGTAAAGAATGTTTGAAAGAGCTTGTATAAAAATGCTGAATTAACTTAAAAACAATTCATGCTGTTTATGAAGTACAAATGGTCAATCAGAGATTAGTTTCATTTTTGGATTTATTAATTTTCTATTCATAGAATAAACCTATAGTTGGATTATTCAGTCCATCAAGTTTGTGCTGACTCTGGAAGAGATATCAGTTAGTCAGCCTAATATTCCAACTCCTATATATGATTACGGAGGGTCTCTGGAATACATTTTTATGGACCAGACCAGACCCCTTCAAAATATTTTAAGAACGTAGCCTCGACTCTAACCTTTTCTTATTTTAAAAGGTAAAGTGCCATGTTCCAGATGCAATTTGACTGCTCCGCTACTCAATGTGAAGCAAAACACAATTTCTTCAAACACTATAGTGAAAATACAACAGAAGAAAGAAGAACTTAGAATAATTTAACTCAATTGGAACACTTAACAAAATAATAGATACAGTAACCATTACTAATCACTTGTTTCAATATAGTAACATCCCATAAACATACACCTTGCCAAAAAGGCAAAGGTGGAAATAGATTGTCTCACATTTAACCTAGCAGCTGAGAGAGAAAAAGATATCAAACAAAAACTCAGAGTAGCAGCCAGGAGACATATACTACAGCTTCCAATCTGTTGAGAATCCAACAGCAACTCTATATCTCAACTTAAAAAGCTAAAAAAAACTAGAAATCCTGCTGTGTGAGAGCAGGCCACACCCATTCAGGCTGCTTTTTATTGTTCCAACTTAAAAAGAATGGAATGCCTCACAAGCTGTTTACATGACCACAGACTGCTCTTATTCATTCTCTCTATTAGAAGAAACCAAGACAAAATACACCTCTGAAAGGCACAGCATTGTCATAACATTAAACAGATCCCATAACTCAGCAGGAAACTCACTCAACAGAGCACTATTAATGAGAAGATCCAGATCAGTTGGAAGAAATAATCTGTAATAATTATAGTTCTAAATTAATTGGGGAAAATTTCTTTGCCCAGGCAGACATGTAAGGAAGAAGAGAAATCAGAAAACACTACCAGGAAGTGATCAAAGATTACTTTATCAGACTGACATTTTGAGATCAGTTGGGTAATACGACATGACAAAGCCAAATCAATGGCTGTGAAAATGACTGGGGTCAAAATTGTTGTCAGGTGTTCATGATGAGATACAGGAAGAACGGTTTTGGTTACATCATGTAAAACCTTTTCTCTGAAAGAAGCAGATGAAATCTTAAAAGGTGTTCTTGAAATAACTGATAGCTCTCAATGTTTTGGGAAGCATACTTAATCATTTAGAGGACTCAGTGGAAACATATATGGATATAATAAATAGGACAGTTTATACGGTGGGACAGATTAAGTGAGTATAGGAGGGCATTTGAGCTCAGAAGAAAGTAAGTTGAGATGACATCATAGAGAATGACAATTTTTGATTAATGCAAAGACATTCCAAGGAAAGGAGTGAAGCCGTGGTAATTCGACAGACGGTAGAGAATGAGGATTTGAAGTAAGAAGGGAATAGTGGAATATGAGAAATGATTAAACCTGTTCCAAACTGAAATGGTATTTCAAGCACAGTGTGGAGTTGTCAATCTTCCTTAACCGCAACATACTTTGTTCATAAAGCAACACTGTGGCTTCAAGAATTCTGCAATGTTTGAAAAAGACCTTGGGTTGACATTTTCTTACTGCAATTACTATCCCATCATCGTATACTTGCTGAATACAGGATTCAGACGTATTTACAGTGGAGATGCTGCAGTGCAGCAAAAGTGGTTCCCAGGAAATTTTACCTTTCAAAATATTAACTGGTGCACATGACTAAAAATTATCTATGCAAATAATTATAAGGAAGGTTAAGGATTGTATAGGATTAAAAGAAAAAGTTTATAAAATTGCAAGAAATGGGTGTAAATCTGGTGATTAGGAAGATATTAGAATACAGCGAAAACCGACTAAAACAACTGATAAAAGAAACAAGATAAAAATATGCAGTTAAAAATGTAAATAAAAAAAAAATCTTCCAAAACAATGTAAAAAGGAAACATTTAGCTGAGACAAATGTCGCCCATTGTAGGCCAAGTCAGGAGAATTTATGATGGGGAATAAACAAATGACAGGTAGGCTAAATATTCACTCTGTGTCTGCCTACACTGAAGATGATACAAGATCTCAAACTTAAAGATCCAAGGGACTAGGTATAATGAGAAATTGAAGCATGGAACACTATCAACAAACACGTTGACTTGGATCCCATTTACCACGCCCTGAGAAAAAGAACAGGAAATAACACCACCATAGGAAGTGACATCACCATAGGAAATGACATCACCAACCCAAGGAAACCCAAACATATCAATAGAAAGCAGGAAGACTAGCATTGCTTCGTCTGGAGCTCACTGATGATGTTACCTAGTATTGTGACGAAATGTCAGAAAATGAACCTTCCAGCTCAGCGAGCAAACCTACATCCAGAACTTTAACCTGAGCTACAAATCTTCTTAAAACCCGCTAAAAGACGCTAAGAATAAATGAGCCATTCTTGTATTGACAAGGTGTAACTAGTGTGAACCACAAAGATTTCTACTTGTTTCCCAACTATTCACAGTATGTAACAATGACTTGGGAACCAAATGTAATATTTTTAAGTTCACAGATGACCCAAAGGTTAGTGGGAATGTGTACTGTGAGGAAGATGCGAAATGGATTCAAGAGAATTTGGAAAGATTTAGTAAGGAGGTAAGAACATGGAAGATGGACTATAATGTGAAAAATGAGAGGGCTATCCACTTTGGCTGGAGGAACAGATGCGCAGAGTATTTCTTAGAAGGTAAAAGATCAAAGATTGTAGATGTACAAAGGGATCTGGATATCCTCATCACCAAGTCACTGAAGACTAACATGCAGGTAGAGCAAGCAATCCGGAAGGCTGATGATATGTTAGCATTGATTTGAATATAGGAGTAGTGAACTCTTGTTTTAATTGCATAGAACCTTCAGTAGACTGCATATAGTTTTGGTTCCCTTACTATCCCTTGGGTGGCACAGTGACCCAGTGGCTAGCACTGCTGCCTCACAGCACCAGGGATCCAAGTTTGATTCCAGCTGTCTGTATGGAGTTTGCACATTCTCCCCGTGTCTGCGTGGGTCTCTTCCAGGTGCTCCAGTTTCCTCCCACACTCCAAATATGTGCAGGTTAGTGGATTGACCATGCTAAATTGCCCATAATGTTCAGGGATGTGTAGGTTAGGTGCATTAGTCAGGAGAAATGTAGAGTAATAGGGGAGCAGAGTAGGTTACTCTTCGGAGGATCGGTGTGGATTCGTTTGGCTGAAAGGTCTATTTCCACACTGTTGGGATTCTCATTCTGATACCTGAGGAAAGACATGATTGACAGAAAATGAATGCAACAAAGGATCATTAGACTTGTTCCTGGATAGCATGACTGTCCTATGAAGAGAGATTTGTGTGAAAACTAGGAATATACACAGGTACTTTAATTAAGTCTGATCTATATTTTTACTCCTCCGCAATATTTTCTACTTCATTATTGAAATGAGAATAGAAAGATGCACTTTCAGGAATCTTGACAGATACAAAGAAATTTATCATGAGTGATTGAGAACTGCAACTATCATGCAACTAACTCCTTTCAGTTTTGGATTACAGTGAGCAAAATGATTTTTCTTAAGGTTTGAATAATCTGACTTCCAATATGAAAAATTATTAATTTACTTTGAGAGAAGGGAGGGAGTGCTCAAATGATGTCTAATTGATTTTCAAAACAATGTTTGAAACTAGCATTTTTAATTCTAACAAGCAAAAGTCACCACATGCCACTTTGTTTCTCTAGTTATTATGACATATTTTCAGGTACTTGAAAACTGCTCCCTTAGTGCTCCTTGCATCAGCGTATTCAGGGTTATTCAACCTTACTTATAAATTCTACCTTTTCATTCTAATAGGCCTACCCAACTTGACATATGTAATTCCTTGGATGCTTTGAGAAATGATGTTCTTCCAGGACTTTAACCAGTGAATTTTACAATTCTCCACTGTTGAATTTGAAGGCTGGAAACAGGTAAAATAAAGCAGGTTATCAACCCGTTGCCTTCCTGTCGATCCTTGAGCTGTCCCTCTACCATGCAGGATGGATAAGGGTTCTTCAACCTTGCCAGCCCCAAGGTTTGTTGAATCCCTTAAGTGGACAATTAAATGCTACGTAAGGGCTTCATTCCACCTCTACACAAGTTTATGGACTGCGGGGAAAAGGCAAGAGACTGGTAAACATCCACATAGTTTTCAATTCATGTGCTGTGAGTGAACAAGAGGGAACTGATATCACATCTTTTTCCCTCCACTTCCATAACTTGACACCCATCCATCCCCCCTCATTTCTTTGTTGGGGCCTTCCAACCTTGGCTACACTAAATCCCTAACTTTACCATAAGATTCAGAGATATCTCTCCCCTTTCTGCCTGTACACCTAGCAGGAGCCATTACACTGCTAGCACTGCTGAGAGACTATGAAACTGCTGGCCAGTCAGATTGATTGGCACATCTCTGGGCAGGACTTGTTGTCATGAGAGGCTAAAGCTCCATACTGATGTAACTGAGCCTATAGTAATCTATTATTTCAGCGTGGCAACCAGATTTCAGAAATGTGGCTTTTAGATGGAGAGAGCAGATAAATCCTCCAACGAGAATCTTTAAGAATGCTATTTAAACATCTGATATGAAGAATCAAAAGTGGCTGAGTTTTGATGTTATCTGATTTTCTTTATCATTGCATGGGGATAAAAGTATGACTTCTATCCTTCCCTTGATTGGGAGATAATTATTAATGTAGATAGTGGTTAATATTAGAAGGGAAACAAGTAATGACTTCTAATTGATTAATTGAGCTGGGTTATATAAAAGGGGGAGACTGGTATAGTCAATAAATCCACTGCACAAAGAAAAGTCATGTCTCTTAGTTTTTGGCTAACCAGCTTGATTGGAATCTATTACTTCTAACTATGTCAGTCTTGTTCAAATATGCTAATGGTTTTTAGGCAGACATTTTCAGCAAACCAGGTTCCACATGTTCTGATGCAGTAAATAAATGAGTTATGCACCATCTGTTCTTTTTCACTGAGTCTTTCAGTCTTGTGTCGAAACAGTCCAGCCCAACAACATTGCATCCCTTCTCTAGGAGTGAGACTGCATGCTGGGAGATTTCTGGGACACAGTGAATATGACCACATTGAACAAGAGAGACAAGTCCAATTGTAGTAACTTACACAGGGGTCTTCCTGATATCTGGATTAGTGGTGCTGGAAAAGCACAGCAATTCAGGCAGCATCTGAGGAGCAGTAAAATCGGCATTCTTGCAAGAGGATTCGCAGCAGGGTTAAAATCAACGAAGTAAAAACAATGACTGCAGATGCTGGAAACCTCCTGTGCTTTTCCAGCACCACTAATTCAGAATCTGGTTCCCAGCATCTGCAGTCATTGTTTCTTACTGATATCTGCCACAGGAAAGATCATTGCATGGACATTCCTTAATCATCTTCACCCACTACCACTTACTGTTCATCTTAATACTATTTAGTCATTTTTTTGCTCCTGTGTTTGTTCAAATTCTTCAAATTAAATTTTATTGGGAAAGTGATTTACAGGAGAAATTAGGAACTCTCATGTAAATGTATCTGTCAAATCTTGTAGTCTTCAGTGGAATATGCAATAAAATGCATTTGCTTCCGAAGGAAAGAATCCTACATGGTTCTCGCTTGAATAACTCTCTCAGAATAGGATAATGGAAAAAATATAGATCTCTGTACAAACAAAGAATAGATCTGCAATAATACAAACATTGATTTTCTGAATGCCACTATTGGCAGGAAGCCTGGTCTGGTGGCTGTGCCCACTGGAAAAATACAAACATGCTACACTTGTTTACATGCATAAATTATGAAAGCCAGTCAGCAAAGCTCCCTGCAGGTGGGGTACACTTATAAACATGACTCTTTTTGCCTCATGTAAAGGATTTCCTGAGACTGAACATAAGAAACATCATTTTCAATGACAGCTCACTGCATGGCACTCTTGCAACACTACATGAGTAATGCACATCGTATCTATCCTTAAATAAACATTCCCAGGAAATACCTCCTTTAACTTACCAAGTCCAGTTTGAAAACTAAGTGCAACTAAGTAAAAAAACTATCTCCTATCATTTTGTATTTTCAAAGACTGAGAAACTGACTTATCACTAAACAATGGGCATATTTATTAAAAATCACAAACATGGCACAGGAATGAAACCTCTCCCACACGTCCCCAACCAGAGTCTGTAATTTACTACCATTGTTGTGGTTCTGTTCGCCGACCTGGGAATTTGTGTTGCAGACGTTTCGTCCCCTGTTTAGGTGACATCCTCATTGATTGGGAGTCTCTTGTGAAGCGCTTCTGTGATCTTTCCTCCGCCATTTATAATGGTTTGCCTCTGCCGTTTCCGATTGTCAGTTCCAGCTGTCTGTTGCAGTGGTCGGTATATTGGGTCCAGGTCGATGTGCTTATTGATTGAATCTGTGGATGAGTGCCATGCCTCTAGGAATTCCCTGGATGTTCTCTGTTTGCTTGTCCTATAATAGTAGTGTTGTCCCAGTCGAACTCATTTTGCTTGTCATGTTGCAAATCTTCTCACAAACTTTGAATTTACTACCATTTTTTTGTTTTTTAGTTACAACTGACATATATTCACTTTTAGCACCTACACCAGATTCATGCTTTGTCATTTCATGACAGTAATTAATACTGACCTCATTAGATTCAAACATGGACAAAAGAACTGAATTCCAGAGCTCAGGTCAAAGTGACAACTCTTAACATCAAGGGCTCATTTGATCATGTGTCATCCAAAAGCCCGAACAAAATTGGAGTCATCGAAAATCGGAGGTGGTTGGGGGGGTCAAACTTCATCCTGAATAGCTCCGTAAAGCAGGATTCTGTGCTCTATGGGCTGTTCCCCAGAATGCACACTGCAAAAAAAAATCAATTGTGCCTGGAGAACTATCAATTCAATGAAAGAGTCTTTGATCTGCCCAAAACATATTGGACTTTCCAGTGTAAACAGTTGACCTTGAGTAAGTGTTGTAGACTGGCACATTCTAAGGTCCAGAGTTATATGCTGACGGACATACAAAACCTTGGGACAGCTTATGCTAAGGTACAGTGGGTAAAGATCTGAGGTCTATCTAGCCAAGGTCTAAAACCATCTGACATCTTTCACCTAAAGAATTAGGGTCCGTTGAGTTGTCAGACGTTCTCACTGACTACACATGCGCCAATAGAAAACGTCTTTTTTTTTTGGAGTTGTAGAGAAGCTCTGAGAAACTACAAAATTCCACTGTGTTTGTTTTTTTCCCCCTCTGTAAAGATTGTACATAACTGATTTAGAATTTTCATGAATGAAATACATCATTAATAAAAAAAAGTATTTGGTTTTGCTCATATCCTTCTTGTTCTGTAAACTTTAGGTCATATAAAATTCAGCTGCACATAACCTATCCTGCACTTAGTTCCACTTAACCATCATTGCTGTTTTTGTAGTCCACTACATTGGTTTCAAACATTCACATTTCCAAATTCAAAGTTGCATGTTTAAATCCTTTTATGGCCTTACTCTATTGTGTTTCTATAACCTCCTCTCATCTTACAAACCTTACCCTGCCTCTCCAACCTCTCTCAGAACTCTGTTCTTACAATTGTGACTTCTGATACATTCCTCCCTCACGTTGGATCCAACAATTCTGCCCTGATCTATCAAGGGCCCATATTCTACAATATGCCCAAAAGACTCAACCTCAATCTCTCCAAAGTTAAAAATCACACAACACCAGGTTATAGTCCAACAGGTTTAATTGGAACCACACTAGCTTTCGGAGCGACGCTCCAACTGATGAAGGAGCGTCGCTCCGAAAGCTAGTGTGCTTCCAATTAAACCTGTTGGACTATAACCTAGTGTTGTGTGATTTTTAATGTTGTACACCCCAGTCCAACACCGCCATCTCCAAATCAATCTCTCCAAATACTCTTCTTAAAATCCACGTTTCTGATCAAGCTTTTGATCATCACTCTATCTATCCTTCTTCAGCTTATTATCCATTTTGATTTGATTCTCCCTCTGAAGCACCTTGGAATGTCTCTGCACTGACCGCACTATTTAAATGCAAGCTGTTGCCATTGCAGTAGGTATCAACAAGAAAAATAGACTATATATGTAAATATAATTATACATCGGTATTTTGCATTTCTAAGTGCCCTGAAACTAAAATAAATAAATCAAATGATCAATAAATGCAAAACTTTAATCATTTTATTGATACAATCCTAAGCTTACCAGACAGAGATACGGTCAACATCTAACTCCTCCAAAAGCAAATTCTACCATGCTTAAATATATTGAAATACAAATATCTATTTCATATTGGAATATTGGCTGAGTACTGAAATACTCACCTTGTATTCTGCCAGGTACGGGTGTCTTTGAAGTAGATTTTCAGCCTTTAACATTCTAGCATTCTTAATCTGGACTCCTTTCTCCAATGGTACCTCTAAATGACTACTAATTCAGTTTTCTTGGCTTTGTTGTCAGAATAAGGCCCAGATTCCCACTGGGCAGATTTCCAGAGCAGTGAACCTCTCCATTACGACGAAAATAAGTAGGCCTGCCCAAATCTCAGCATTTATCAATTTTACAGGCAGGAATTGGGGTCAAGTTGGATTTTGTGTTTATGTGTTTTCTGGAGGCAGCTGCCTACAGAAACCAGCAGTTTGATATTGGTGGTATTGCAATATGAAATGTAAATACCTGTGAATCAATTGAATTAGCCAGGCTATATGTCTGGAGAGCTAAAGTTCCCCCATTGGATATGGTTCCAGGAAATATTTGGGAGTGAGAAGATATCCTTTGGAATTGTTAAAGTAGGCACAAAAGTTTTCAAAACACTGTCAAATAATTGAAACTGTCAAAGCACCTGTCAAAAGTCTCAACATATTCTGTCAAAAGTGAGAAGGCATTTATAAGCCCTGCCCTTTAAGTCTTTGCTTTTAAAGAAATAGTTTATGGTGTTAAAAAGATCAATACCTGTTATTTCATTCTGTCTACTGTCATATGCTGGAGGGCTTCCATGAACAAATTAGTTCTCCATGATCGATTTCAAAACCATCCATTATCATTGTAGAGTGTATACCATTTCACAGTTCGAGGGACAGCTACAAGTGGTTATAGAAGCTTTGAAATGGGCAAAGAGTTCCAATATTTGTTGTTATTAGGTGTTTTGTTATGAATGTACTCAATAGACTGATACAAAATGAAGGTTTGCTTACTATATAGTGAAGTTGACAACAAATCTTAAAACTTTGTTTTATTTCATCTCTACATGAAATCCATATGTGGTCTATCGTCTAACACTGATAATTAGACAGGCCCCTAGATTCAGCATAGAGAGGAAGACTGTGGCAGGAAACTATCCTAACCACAAGCACGTTTTACAGTCACATATCAAAATGACATGGAGCTACAGCATTAAGCATGATATTTTGGGATTTTGTTGTGAAACTAGGCAATCCTATTTCCGTTAATTTAGTAAAATGACCGTCTCAGTACAAACTTTTTTATTTAAACTTTGTGCTCCATCTTTTTAGCACAATTGCAACAGTTACAATATTATGTACACTGGGAACTTATTTGTGCAGATTTTAAAGCAGAAGTGTTATCTATTTCATGTAATCCCTCCATCTATGAAAATGATAATTTGGATTAGATTATTGCAAATTCTTAATGCCAGTCTCCTGTAGATTTACACTGGCATTTAGGAATCATGTGGTGGGAAGTAATTTAATGCCACCGAGCATATGAATTGATCACACATTTGAAGCTATAAATTCAAAGAGGGGATGGAGGAAGAAAATTATAATTTAATTTCCAAAATCAAGACCGATTTTAACTCGTTCAACGTATATGAAGGGTTTTTGACAATTATATGTTCATAACGTCATATATTTGAGCAATGCAATTATCCTAAAATGCATAGAGTCAGGCAGTAATCTCATAAATAAAAATGCATTATGTTGGGAATTAAATTTTTCATGAAATGGTATTGATTTATAATGTAAAATAGGCAGAAGTCATGCATCTCTGTCCATATGGATGAGTGCATTGAATGCATTGAGTGTTGAGTTAACTGATCGCATTTCTAGATATAAATAGGCAACATTCTTCCTTGATTAAGATCAAGCTTAATTGGAAATTACATTATCCAAATAACTCGAAGCCTGTCGTAATCAACTTCTTTTCAGATAACATCAGCAGATTAAATACATAATTGCTTATTCACATTTCTATTTTTTAAAATTTTGAATATGCTTGGATAAACATCTCTCTAGTAAAATCAGTATGTGCATTGTAAACCATATTATAGAAATAGCTCAACAGCTTAACAGTTTCCAATTTAGAAATGTCAATCATTGTCTATTACCGTTCCATTTTGCCCACTGGTGCCCTATCAATAGGATTTCATAGTCACACAGCACATGGAGCAACACAGCTTCAGCATTGCCAACCAGTAACTTTAACCTCACCAGGTAAATTTTTTACCTTTTCTGTCTGTTCATGTCAAATTCACATGAACAAGTAATGCTAATAATGACCTACCTTTAGTTTAATTAAACCTCTTTACACCACAAACTACCCTCAGCATCTGGAAAATGTCGATAACGGGCTCCTGGCTACATGTTTGTGTCCTGTCAGCCTCCAGAACAAGTTAAACTCAGCCCAAAAGTCTAACTTCTCTCTTGGGTAGATAAAAGCCATGGGATGATCTAGTGTAGCTGTTGAAATTATGAAAGGCTTTGAGAGGATTTAGAAAGACTGTTTCCTGTCATCAAGAGGAACACAACTAGAGGTTGTAGCTAAAATACTAAATGTGAAAATTACTAAAAACTTATTTTACCTAAAAGCTTATGAGAATGTGAAACTCGTGACTGTAGGAAGTAGTTCAAGTGAACAGTACAGATGTATTTACGTGGAAATGAAGCAAACACGTAAGGGAGAAGGGAACGCAGGACTATGGTAATAGATTTATATGAGGAAAGATGGAAGGATGGTCAAGTGGAGTGTAAGACTAATTGGCTTGGACTAATTGGACAAAATTAAATGCTTCTGAATGATATATCCTTGCTAATCCTATGTATTGTGACTTAAAGTTGTAGCTAATCCACATTCTCCTAAATGGTTTACCCTGGTTGGGTTTCACAACTCACTGCAGTGACCCTGAGGTAACCCTTCATGCCTGTCTCAAAAATGTCTTCTTAATTTGGGCATCCATTGCAGTTCCCTGTCACGTTTCTCAGAACTACTGCAGAAATACATCAAATGAAAGATTTTTGAATTGCAGCGTTGCCCATCTAACCATCATAATGTTGCCACGGAACACATCTGTGGTGAGTGCTTGGCCTATAGCCAGTTTCTGCAGAAGAGCCAATAGAGGCTGAATTGAAAGCTAGTATGGTTTGGTTTGAGACTCTGTGGATGGGAGGATTGATGGTTAAAGAGAATTAAGATCATGAGATAGGGTATGACTCTGATAGGCAGAGGGGACTAGCCCTTTCCATGGCACCATTCCACACAGATAAAATTGCCGAGCCACTGTTTACTAAAGGCTTTCCCCCTGCTGCGAATATAGTAGTAGCTGGGGGGATGAAGCACTTAAGTCATCATTAGTTGGTTATCTGAGAATCTCAATGTATTCAAGGGCAGATAGACACCTTTTGTAAAGTGGGAGAAAGGTTAAGGTGGATGGGCAAACAATGGGAAGGTCAGGCAGTGCATTTTTTAAGCTCCTATCTTTAATTTCATTGGTGGGGAACCACAGAACTCAGCTTCAAGTATCAATAGTCGTAGAATGTGGCACTGGAAAAGCACAGCTGGTCTGGCAGCATCTGAGGAGCAGGAGAATCAATGTTTTGGGCATACGCTCTTCATCAGGAATGAGGGTGTGGCCCAAGGGTAAATGGTAGGGGGGTTGGGCTAGGGTGAGAAGGTAGCTGAGAATGCGATAGGTAGATGAAGTTGGGGGTGAAGGCAATAGGTCAGAGAGAAGGGTAGAGCAGATAGGTGGGAAGGAAGATGGACAGGGAGGACAGGTCAAGAGGACGGTGCTGAGTTGGAAGGTTGGATCTGGGATAAGGTGGAGGGGAGGGGAAAAGAAGAAACTGGTAAAATCCACATTCATCCCATGAGGTTGAAGGGTCCAAAGCGGAAGGTGAGGCATTATTCCTCCAGGTGTCAGGTGGTAAGGGTTTGGCAGTGAAGAAGGCCCAGGACCTGCATGTCTTTGGCGGAGTCAAAGTGTTCAGCTATGGGGCAGTGGAGTTGTTTTGTGCATGTGCCCCGGAGGTGTTCTCTGAAGCATTCCACAAGTAGGTGGAAGTAGCGAGGTGTTCTACCTTAAGACCCTCCAACCACACGGGATCAATGTGGATTTCACCAGTTTCCTCATTTTCTTTCTTCCCACCTTATCCCAGATTTAACTCGGCACCACAACCTGTCCTATCCGTCCATCTTCCTTCTACATACGACCTATGACCTTCACCCCCAATTTCATCTGTCATTGCATTCTCAGCTACCTCCCCCCTAGCCCCACCCCCCTTCCACTTATCTCTCAGTGCCCTTGGACCACCCCCTCATTCATGATGCAGAACTTCTGTTCAAAGCTTAGATTCACCTGTTCCTTGGATACTGCTTGACCAGTGTGCTTTTCCAGCACCACACTTTAGACTCTGATCTTCAGCATCTGTAGGGCTCACTTTCTTCAAGTATCAGTATCCCATTGATATGTAAAACAAAACCCTTCTTCTGAAATGAAGCTTTTAGCACATTAATAATTTCTTTGATGTCTCTCTGATACCTTCCAAATCAGGCCTTGTCCCAGCTTCCCATTGCATATTTGGTCAAGCCTCAAAAGCTTACAATTCAAGAAGTTTGCGAGTTGAAAGGCTGAATTATCTCCACATCCGGATATATGTGATTTCTTCTGCAGTTGTTTCAAGTGAACTATGGATTTCAATGAAAATGTTTTCATTGAGGGGGGTGCGGTGAAGAAAGACACTCTCCTCCTTCAAAACACAATGGGTATCATAGAGTCATAGAGATGTACAGCATGGAAACAGACCCTTCGGTCCAATCCGTCTATACCAACCAGATATCCCAACCCAATCTAGTCCCACCTGCCAGCACCCGGCCCACATGGTGGCTCAGTGGTTAGCACTGCTGCCTCACAGCACCAGAAACCCAGGTTCAATCCCTGTCTCAGGCAACTGTCTGTGTGGAGTTTGCACATTCTCCCCATGTCTGCATGGGTTTCCTCCGGGTGTTCCGGTTTCCTCCCACAGTCCAAAGATGTGCAGGTTTGGTGAATTGGCCGTGCTAAATTGCCCATAGCTTTAGGTGAAGGGGTAAATGTAGGGGAATGGGTCTGGGTGGGTTGCTCTTTGGAGGATCGGTGTGGACTCGTTGGGCCGAAGAGCCTGTTTCCACACTGTAAGTAATCTAATCTACACAAACCCTTCCTATTCATATACCCATCCAAATGCCTCTTAAATGTTGCAATTGTACCAGCCTCCACCATATCCTCTGGCAACATACTGATTGTGGCCCAGCAAACACGGAGTCAGTCACCTAAACTGACGAGATTCTAAATCTCCTCGTCATATTTTGTGCAGGTGTGAAAGACAGTGAAAGACAACAGGTGTACAAATTTTTATTCAATTTCCACCACCAAGAAGATGGGAACCACCCGAGTTGCCAGTGACAAGCAATGCCCTTCCCCTGTTTGTATTTTTTTCCCTTGGGTATTTTGTTTTTCTTTCTTCTTCCCCCACATTACTGCCTAACTGTGGTGGTGCTTATTTTTCCCCAGCACCCATGCAGGTGTGGGACACAGTGAAAGATACAAGGTGCACGAATCTTTATTCAGTTTCCACCACCAGGAAGAAAAGAAACACCCAAGTTGCCAGTGACAAGCAGTGCCCTTCACATCAAAGGAAAATGCTGTGTGATCAAACAGTGAAGGAGAGGGCAGGGATTAAATCAAAGTAGAGTTGCACAGGGAAATAATACACTCCACACCCTATGGCACCCACCTCTCCCTGAACAGCTCAAGAGTGGTGGTGGACACCACGTGCTCCTTCTCCAGAGACATCCAGGCTCCTCTATTTGTTTTTTTTTTATTTTTAGGTGTGAGACACAGTGAGGGACACAAGGTGCACAAATCTTTATTCAGTTTCCACCACCAGGAAGAAAAGAAGCACTCAAGTGGCCAGTGACAAGCAGTGCCCTTCACATCAAAGGGCAATGCTGTGTGATCAAACAGTGAAGGAGAGGGCAGGGATTAAATCAAAGTAGAGTTGGAGGGGGAAATAATACACTCCACTCTCTGTGGCGCCCACCTCTCCCTGAACAGCTCAAGGGTCTTGGTGGAGACCTCATGCTCCTACTCCAGAGACACCCAGGCTCTCCTATTTGTACTGGTCAGCCAGGGCTTCCTGATTGGCCTAGTTAACAGCCCCAATCGAGGATCTCATAGTCAACAAGATCCATCTGGTTCCAATCACTACAAAGCTTAAAGTAAACTGCTGTAAAATATAAGCACTACCATAGTTAGGAGGTAGTGTGGGGATTTAAGAAAGAAAAAGAAGTATCAACAGTGGGGCCTTGATGAAAAAAAAAGTAAACTGATTTATAGATAATCTCATTTGCACCAGTGTAACTTGGACCTACATGCTATTATGCAATAAACTACAGAAAATACTGGAGAAATTCACCAGTTCTGGCAGAATCTGTGGAGAGAAACAGAGTTAACGTTTTGAGTCCAGTATGACTCTCTATGTTCTTTCAGAGCCCATTGTGCCTGTAAGATCTACCTCCTGTTCCTCTGGCTCTATTCCCACAAAACTACTGACCACTCTAACTTCCTTTTCTGGCTGCCATAGGAGTTGACATTGCTAAATGTTCTGTATCCTCAAGTTATGTTCTCTTTCCTTCAAAATTGCTATCAACAAGCCATCCCAGAAAAAAATCATCTTTGATGCCTCCCTTCTTGCAACCCATTAGTCTCATCTTCCAGTCTCCCATTCATCTTCGAAGTCCTTGGACATGTTGTTCTCATATCTCCAGAAACACCATGTTTGAATCCCATCAATTGGGTTTCCACTTTGTCACAGTTCCAAAAAGGCTCATATCAAAACCATATATGATGAAAGTAGATACTTTATAAGCAACCTACTCACAGATGCTATTACACTTTGGTCCTGACAATTTTCCCTTAATTAATTTCAAATGGGCAGATGGGATTTGAACTCAGGTCTCCTGGTTCAGAGCTAAGGATATTGTCACAAGACCACTGTCATTGCAGCACTAGAGCCAAAAGTAAATTGCACTCTTTCAGCCTTCTTAGCCAATCTGTAGCCTTTATCTCTCTATTGTTGTTCAGATCTGTTGGGCTAATTTATCTCATTCCATTATTCTTCATCTAACCATACTTAGAGATTGCCATCAATGGTGTCTCTTTCTGTTCCTGGATGTTTACTACATGGACTCCCAAAGATCAATCCTTCACATTCTCCCATTTCTCATCTATATACTGTTCCTCTGTGACATCATCCGAAAATATATTTTGCATGTACTGATGACACCCAGCTTGAACTCATCATCACCTCTCTGGCAACTGGATGGTCAGGGTCCTTTTTGTGGGAGAATGTAGATGCTCTGTGAAGCAGTCACCCAGTTTACACTTTGTTTCCCTGAAGTAGAGGTCACCCCATTGTGAGTAGCAAATGCAGTAGACTAGATTCTCAGAAGTGCAGGTGCTGCTTCACCTAGGAGGTGTGTTTGGGCTCTTGGATACTGAGGGGAGTGGGAGAAAATGGACAGGTGTTGTAGGGGAACATGCCGTGGGGTTGTGGGGAATGAAGGAAGAGTGGACCAGGGAGTTCCAGGGGAAATGGTCTTGTGGAAGGCAGATAAGGGAGGGGAGGGGAATATGTGTCTGGTGGTGGCAACCCACTTGAGGTGGCAGAAATGGTGGATAATGATCTTGTGGATGCTGGTGGGATGGTAGGCAAGGACAAGGGGAGCCCTATCACTGTTGCAGGAGGGAAGGTAAGGGGTGAGGGCAGAAGATGGGTCAGACCTGGTTGACGGTCCTCTCAACAACAGTGCTGGGAATTGTCGTTTGAGAAAGAAAGTGGTCATTTCGGGGGGACTCCCTTGTTGAACTTGGCCTCAAGGAAACATGCAATGGAAAAGGAGGAACTGGGAGAATAGAATGGTGTCTTTACAGGAAGCAGGGTGCAAGGATGTATTGTCCAGGTAGCTGTGGGAGTCAGTGGGTTTATGGTGGACATTAGTGGCCAGAAGTGGAAACAAAGATATCAAGGAAAGAAAGGGAGGAGTCCATGATAGATCAGGTGAAAGTGAGGGCAGGGTTGAAATTGGAAGCAAAATCGATGAACTTTTCCAATTCTGGATGAGAGAGAGAAGCACCACTGATGATATCATCGATATAATGGAGAAAGAATTGTGGGTGGGGGCTGGAGGAGGATTGGAAAAAGGAATGTTCTGCACACCCAATGGGGAGACAGGCCTATGTGGGTAGCCACAGCTACCCCTCTAAACTGAAGAAAATGAGAGAAGTTAAAAGAAAAGTTGCTGAGGGTGATGATTAGGTTGGCCAAGCAGAGGAGGATGGTGGTAGTTGGGGGAGGCCTTTGCTTCAGTAAAAAGCAGAGAGTTCTAGGACCATCCTGGTGGGGATAGATGTGTAAAGGGATTGCACATGCATGGTAAAGAGGAGGCGGTTGGAGCCTGCAAACTGGAAATTCTAAAACTGCTGTAAATTGTCAGAAGAATTACAGATGTACGTGGGCAGGAACTGGATGAAGAGAGAAAAGACTGAGTCAAGGTAGTCAATTTTGCTTCCAATTTCCACCATGCCCTCACTTTCACCTGGTTTATCTCTGAATCTTCCCTTCCCCTCCTCAACATCTGGGGATAGACTAGTCACTAATATCGACTATACACCCACTCATTCCAAAAGCTACCTGGACTATATATCCCCGCATCCTGCTTCCTGTAAAGACTTAATTCTATTCTCCCAGTTTCTTCATCACCGTTGTATATGTTCCACTAAGGCTGACTTCAACAAGGGGTCCCCCAAAATGACCTTCTTCCTCAACTGAGGATTCCTCAGCACCCCTGTCAACAGGGCCCTCAACTTGGTCCAACCAATCTCCTGCATTTCTGCCCTCAACCTCTATTTTCCCTCTTACAACAGCGCAACAGCGACCTTGTCCTTAGCTACCATCCCACCAAGATCCACATCCAGATGATCATCAGTTGCCATTTCTGCCATCTCCAGGAAGATACCACCACCCTCCCCTCCCCTGCTTGTCTGCCTTCAGTAGGGACTGTTCCCTCAGGAGACCATGGTCCACTCTTCCTTCAAAGCCCTATGGCACTTTCCCCAGCAATCGCCGAACGTGAAACACCTGTCCACTTAACTCCTCCCTCTTCAGTATCCAAAGGTTGAAACAGACCTTCAGGATGAAGCAGCACTTTACCTGCACTTCTCACAGATTAGTCTATTGCATTCGCTGCTCACAAAGGGGTCTCCTCTACATTGGGAAAATGAAGCATAGATTGGGTGGCTGCTTCGCAGAACGTCTACATTCTGCCCGCAAAAGTGCTCTGAACATCCAGTTGCCTACCACTTTAACACACCACCCTGCTCCCTGGGCAACATCTCCATCTCAGGCTTGCTGTAATGTTCTAGCAAAGCTCAGCACAAGCTGAAAGGACAACACCTCATTTTCCACTGCAGCTCTCCAGAATCAATATCAAATTCAATATTGGTAGGGCCTGAACTCTCCCATGTCCTTGCCCCCTACCCCACACACCAGGCCTTGTTGTCACATAGTCTGCCATTACACACTACCTATAGTCTCCATTAACAGCTATTCACCTTCCTAGCCAGATTGTTGTCTACTTCTTTGTCTGTGAAACTCTTCTCTCTCTTTGGGTTCTATCCCTGTCTATCATTTCCTCTCTATTACCCCCATTCCATCTTCTACAAATAAACCAACATCTTCCTAGTTACCATCAGCTCTGATGAAGGGTCAGTAGACCTGAAATGTGAACTCTGACTTCTCTTCACAGATGCTGTCAGACGTTTTGAGCTTTTTCAAACAACTGCTGGTTTTGCTTCTGTTTTACAGCAGCCACAGTTGTTTAGGTTTTTAACTAAGTAGAGGAATCTGATTCAAAAGATATCTTTGGTTACAGTTGAACCCTTTAGTTTCATGTAACACCCAAAAGACAAGTCTGAAGTGGAAAAATCATCCATGCCACAGATTACTTATGATGAGAAATGTGCAATGACACTTTCAACTATTTAAAATTTGCCACCAAGGAAGACAGAATGTGTTAAATCATGTCTGTGCTAAGAGCGTTTCACTCAGTTGCAATTCATTTTAACCCTTCTGACTTGACACAAGTACAATCTACTAATTGTTCAGATTTAAATCTACTATCATGCTTCGATTATCACCTAACTGAAGATAAATGAATATCCATGCGATGAAACAACATTCAATGAGAATATAACATTAATTTGAGTATATTTTGAATTCCATCAGGAAAGCTCAAAGGACAAGGCAAAATATAATTAAGAATTATACAACAGGAGAGATCATTGGTACAACAGGAAACTAACTTCTAACCCAGATCAAGAGTTAAACATGGTGCAGAAAAAAATTACGAGAATGTTGCTGCTACTGGAGGTTTTCAGTTATAGAAAGAGGCTGAATATAGGAGGCTTCGAATCCAGATGACTTTTCATCAGAGCTGATGTGAAGCATTTATGCTACATTTGGGGTTGGGGTGTGGTGGACTGAAAGGGTGTTGATCATTCAGATTAAATTATTGGAATGTGAGAATGGCAGAACAATGGTCTGTCTAATTTACAGATTTGAAAATGTCCTGCTCGCATGCCCACTTGTCTGTCCTCAGCATGCTCCAGTGAATCACAGGGCAAAATTTGCCAGCAAGGAAGGGAGAATGTGTTCAATCATGTCTATGCTGAATAGTTGAAAGTGTCATTGCAAATTTCTCATAGAGATATACAGCATGGAAACAGACCTTTCGGTCCAACTCGCCCATGCCAACCAAATATTCTAAGTCTAGTCCCATTTGCAGTATTTGACCCATATTCTCTAAGCCCTTTCTTTCATGTATCCATCCAGATGCCTTTTAAAATGTCATAATTGTACCAGGCTCACCACTTCCTCTAGCAGCTCATTCCATACACACACCACCCTCTACATGAAAAAGTTGCCCCTTAGATCCCTTTTAAATCTTTCCCCTCTTACCTTAAACCTACATCCTCTCATGTTTTACTCCCCCACCCTGGGGAAAAAACCTCGTCTAGTTACTTTATCCATATCCCTCATGATTTTATAGACCTCTATAAGATCACCCCTCAGCCTTCGACTCTCCAGGGAAAATAACCCCAGTCTAGTAGCCTCTCCCTATAGCTCAAACCGTCCCAATCTGGCAAAATCCTTATAAATCTTGTCCGAACCCTTTTAGGTTTCACAACATCGTTTCTATAGCAAGGAGACCAGAATTGCATGCAGTACTCCAATAGTGGTCTAACCAATGCAATATGACCTCCCAACCCCTATAACTCAATGCACTGACCAATAAAGGCAAGCATACCAAAAACCTTCTTCACTATCCGATCTACCTGCGACTCCACTTTCAAGGAACTATGAACATGCACTTCAAGGTCTCTTCGTTCAGCAATACTCTCTGGGACCTTACCATTAAGTCTCTAAGTCCTGCTTTAATTTGCCTTTTCAAAATGCAGCATCTCATATTTATCTCAATTAAACCCCATGTTGACAATCCCTAATCAGTCCTTACCTTCAAAAAACATGTAAATCCTGTCCCTCAGGATTCCTTCCAACAACTTGCCCACCAACAATGTCAGCTCACCAGTCTATTGTTCTTTGGTATTTCCTTACCACCTTTTGTAAATAATGGCACCAGGTTAGACAATTTCCAGTCTTCCGGCACCTCACCTGCGGCTATTGATAATAAAAACATCTCAGCAAGGGACCCAGCAATCGCTTCCATAGCTTCCAACAGAGTTTTAGGGTACACCTGATCAAGTCCTGGGGATTTATCCACCTTTATGTGATTTAAGCCATCCAGCACCTCTTCCTCTGTAACATGGACATTTTTCAAGACATTATTATTTACTTCCCCAAGTTCTTCATTATCCTTCTTCAAAGAAAAGCCTGATGCAAAATACTCATTTAGTCTCTCGTCCACCTCCTGCAGTTCCTTACATATTTTCGGACTAGGTATTTTACAACCTTCTGGACTGTAATATTAGAGTTCTACATCTTCAAATGCGAGGCAAAGGTGAGGACTGCAGATGCTGGAAATCAGAGTCTACATTAGAGTGGTGCTGGAAAAGCACAGCAGGTCAGGCAGCATCTGAGGAGCAGGAAAATCGACATTTCGGGTAAAAGCCCTTCATCAGGAAAGAAGGCAGGGAGCCGCCGGGGAGGAGACATAAATGGGAAGGGGGGTGGGGCTGGGAAGAAGAAGGCAAAGAGTACAATAGGTGGATGAGAGTGGGGATGAAGGTGATAAGTTAGAGAGGAGGTTGGAGCGGATAGATGGGAAGGAAGATTGGCAGGTAGGACAGAGAATGTAACAAGTAAAGTTAAAAGAAAGGGAAAGGATGGGAGTATGTGACAAGTAAAAGCTGAAAGAAAGGAAGGGGATGGAAGTGAGTTAAGAGCTTCAGGGCAGAGGAGATTACCTGGGGGTTGCGGTGAGAGAGAGACTCACTGAGATTCTTGTAGCGAGAGGAGAAGAACTCCTTCAAGATAGGCATCCTTGCAAGAGAATTCACAGTAAGGTTAAAAGCAACTAGGTAAAGGTGAGGACTGTAAATGCTGGAAATCAGAGTCCAGATTAGAGTGGTGCTGGAAAAGCACAGCAGGTCAGGTAGCTTCCGAGGAGCAAGAAAACTGACGTTCCGGGCAAAAGCCCTTCATCAGGAACGAAGGCAGGGAGCCTTCGGCAGGGATTGGAATTTGAACCAATTCCCACTCCTTACCTTACTTTTAGCTTTACTTATTACATTCTCTACCAGCATGCCCTTTTTACCCTCCTTCCAACCCAGTAGGACTATCTGTCAATTAGACACACCATTGTTCTGCCATTCTCACATTCCGATCACTTAATCTGAACTACCAACATCTTTTCTCTACTCCCACTCTCCACCCCACCACCGCTACACACAACACCCCTCCCCCCTTCAAGTTTGCATCAATGCTGCCCTCCCCATACTTCACATCAGCTCTGAAGAGTCATCTAGATTTTAAACTTTAGCTCACTCTCTCTCCATGAATGGTACCTGAACTGAACTCCAGCATTTGTTGTTTTCAGCAGATTTCAGCATCTGAATAGTGCTATTTCCCTGGAGCATCAGAGGCTGAGGGGTGACCTTACAGAGGTTTATAAAATCATGAGAGGCAGGGATAGAGTGAATCGCCAAGGTCTTTTTACCTAGAGTGGGGAATCCAAAGGTAGAGGGCATAGGTTAAGATGAGATGCTAAAGGTTTTAAAAGACCCTGAGGGGGAACATTCTCACACGGAAAGGGGTGGAAAGAGCTGCGAGAGCAGTGGTGGAATCTGTACAATTATAACATTTAAAAGGCATCTGGATATATATATGAATAGGAAGGGTTTAGAAGGATATGGCCAAATGCTGGGAAATGGGACTATGTTGTGTTGGGATGGCTGGTCATAGGCAGATGAGTTGGACTAACAGGTCTAGTTCCATGTTAAATGACTGGCTGACTCTGACATTCTAAGGGAA